>NW_005841960.1:3256184-3264209 GCF_000455745.1 Alligator sinensis | reverse complement strand
AAGCCACTCCCCTGCCTGGCTGTCTGGGTAGCATGTATGCAGCCTGAGGAGGGGCACCACTGCCCTCACCCACCCTGGCCCTGCTCCTGGGAACAGACACAGAGAGGGGAGGGGCACTGCAGTGTGCAGCATGGGGCCAGCAGCACCCAGTGCACCCCTCCCCTTCCTGTTCCCATGGTAAGAAGCAAAGTATGGGAATGTGCCAGGGGAGGTGCCACTGCTGCACCCTAGGGTACGCTCCATACTCACACATCTGCTGGCCTGTGCATACCCGCTATGGCCTTTCTAAGTACCCTTGGGGGTACACATGCCCCCAGTTGACAGCCCTGGTAAAAGATATCAAATTTACCCAAAGAACCTTGTCTATATGGTAAGTATATACTTATGCTAAAGTCACAAACATTAAAGAAAATACAAAGAGGTCTAGCTTTGTTAGCATGGCCAAGAAATTAAGGAGGAAAAACAGAAGGTAATAAGGAGGTATTTCAGTTCAGTGGGAAGATAACTAAAGAATCTTTTCCCTCTGAATCTGTAATTTCACGCTGGGAATAAATTTTGACTAACTAGCACTTTCCAAAATCACAGGAAAACTAGTTTGACCTCAGTTACAAGGGTATTAAACAAAAACATAGAAACTGGCCATTCAGAGATATTTTTTTCAAGTTAACAATATACACATGTAATGCCCATGCACACTTGTGTGCGCTTCTGCTTGCTGTTGTGGTTTTTTTCTGTTTTTATTTTTTCTTTTCTTTTCTTTTCTTTTCTTTTCTTTTCTTTTCTCCTTTGGCATATGGGCAAGATGTCCTCCCTTGTTCTAGCCATGTGCTCTTCTCATAGAAAGCTAGGGCTTTGTATCTGGGTAAGACATGTAAAATACTCTGGCCTGATTGGCCAGGGGGGGCAAAGCCTTCTTCAGGCCGATTGGTTAAGAGAGAGACTGGACTGTGGCACTCCCTGACTGGACAAGGCTAAGGTGATGTAATGCTCAGTCAGCTAGTATGTTTTGGCAGTTAGCTTTAGCAATGTTTTTAGCAATATTTTAACAATTTAAACTCAAAGCTATGTCTACTTTGGCTTCAATGACTTAGCTATAAGGATTTGGTTTTGAAATGGGATGATTGTTTTCCCCTTTGATTGTAAAGATCTATCAAAGTAAAGTGGTAGGGGTCATCTGTAACACTTCTCCTTTTACAGTTATGCTGGAAAGAAATTAGGATGTATTTCTGGATTTATATACTTCATTTCAGAGGCTGATGGAAGGTGTTGGCCCTCACCTGCTACTGGTACCCCAAAATGTGAATCTGGCCGTTCTTACTGCCAACCAGTCCCTGGCACAAGGGTTACACATACACATATAGAGGAAATACAGACAGAAATATGGAGACCCAAGGCAACCCTCTATATAAAAGACCTGCTGCTAGCATTTATATCATCTTTCCTAGTGTCTGACTTCTTCAGCAATAATGTAAATACAAGCATGTGCTTTGCTTTCAGTTAGACACAGGAAAAGTTTACATCTTGTGCACTGGGGCAAACAATAAAAGTTGAGTTGTAGGCCTATCTCATTTATCAGGGATTTGTTCATCAATATAACTGTGATAATGGTAGAAAACACCGAAATCAAAGATGGCCAGAAGCAAGTAACGTAACACATTAATCAGGAGATACCATGAAAAAAGAAGTGGCGTTTTCCAAACAGGAAAGTGGAGTTTTCCAAACAGTACTACATGATCTCTTTGGGGACAGTAGCTACTAAATGTCTGTGCAAGCCCAGCAGCAATACCCTCAGTCTGTGTGTTGTTCTCAAATGATCAAGGAGTTAAGTATATAGAACAATAATACTAATTTATTCAGAGTGCCCTCTTAGTGCTACCTCTGCTGTTCTCTCCCACCCTTTTCCCAGGCTGATGTAACAACTTATATATGACACTGTTAATGGTATCCAAACAGTAAGCATGTGCAGCAGTGATGCAGGTAGACAAAGTGATGCGACCAACATTTTATGAGTCATAAGGTTTCTTAGGAAAGAATGTAGACCAGCAAAGCTTCAGTCAACATGAAACTTCCTTGCAGACATGAGCTACTGCAAGGACTTGTAGAACATAAAATAAACAGCCTCTCAGGGTCTCACATAATAAATCAGTCCCATGGAGGAGCCAACCAGAGAATTTGAGTGAGGCAGGACCTTTACAAACATTTTCTATCATTTTTCTACCAGCAGATCACTGAGGGGGTAGATTCGATCATTCCAACGCAACTAATGCTCTGATAATATCGCTTCTGTTTGTTGTCCCTTTCACATGGCATGCAGCACTATACAACTGTTTTAAACATACACAGCTATGAATTAACAGTGTCTTTAAAATTTACTTACCTCAGAGCCTACACTGAGGATATGACAATTTCCCCTTTAGGCACTGTACTCTAAAAGGAGGAGATGTTGGATCCTTCACATATCCCTCTTTGCAAACAAATTCTATAAAATCTCCAGATGCAGAATATAATTTCCCTACTGGAGTCCATTTCAGCTTAATATTGTTTTTCTCCAAATCCTCTTCAGATACTGTACAGGGCTCTGGAAACAGGAACATATAATTCAACTGTTTACACATGGCTTTGCCATGGGAAATTTCATTTGTGCAATCTTATATTACAAACCCTTTAGGTTGAAGAATATTTCAGGGAAGATTTGTGCTGGAGCAGCTGAGGTTTTGAGAGCAGGTATGACCCTGAGATAAGCCTTCAGGAGTTCTTCTGGTATTTGCAGAACTGAACAATTGGGGGTCAATGCACCACAATATGCTTCAGCCACACCTTCCTCAGCACTAATTGTTGAAAGCTGACATTAACCTAAGCAGGGGTGGGCAGTCCAGGCACCAGCCCTGGGCACTGCCACTTAGAGAGGACACAAGAACAGTAGCCAGTGCCAGCCCAGTTATCACTAAAATCCTTTGACAATTTAATGAATTATTTATTTATTCACATGCAACTTACGCTTTTTCCTTTAAAAAATGGTATTTCAAAACTGGGATGCATGTCTCTACTGGGGAAGCTGATTTCTTTGTCTGAATGGACGCATGAAGATACCATGCAGTAATGGCTTCTACTTTTCTATGGACCAGCAAGCAAGAAGGGTGGAGTCCAGTTCTAACCTTCACACAGTTGCTGCTGAATTCACAGCAGCTTTTGGCTGGGTGGTAAAAGTATTAACACTATAGCCTAAGGCAACCAATGAATTAGTTGATGCATGTCATTAGCATTCATCTTGGGCTCTGAAAAAGTGATTTAAAAAAAAAAAATTCTGCTTTCCAAAAGTAAGATGCATGCCTTATTTGGGGGGGTGTGGTATGCAAGGAAAAAAGCAGTAATTTCAGGGTGACTGGCTGGAAATGCTGACCATGTATCATTATTTCACAGTAGCAAAGGGCATGAGAGTGTTGGGCTAATGCCTCTGATAACCCACACTGAGGGCCAAAATATGTCCTTCACACATTCTGTTTTAAATCAAGTTTGTAACCTTAATCTGGGGGGAATTTCAGAATCAATGACAGCTGACTTGGACCCCACTACTAAAAACCACCACACTACAGAACTCATCACAAAACAGTTTTATTAAAAAAAAACATTCTGCCCACCTATGCAAGTTGGAGGCTCTGTCCATTCCCCTACATTGCATGTAGCAAATTGAGACCCCTCCATGACATATAGATGTTGGCATTTGTATTCCACTCTTGAGTCTTGTTCATACTGTTTCAATGGAAAGGAAGTGATATCTCCATTTTCAATAGCAGGTGGGGGCCCACACTTTCCAAAAAATTCTGTAAAAACAGAAATGTTACAGATGATCCTTACTAATTAACTTTAATAGATCATTACGATCAATTAAAGGGGAAAATAATCGTTGTATTTGAAAACCAAATCCAAACTAAATCACTGAAGCCAAATTGACAAAATATTATTTCTTCATAAAATAAAAAAATGAGTGGCTCTAGCTTTCTCAACCTCTAATTCAGGGCCATGTTTCAGATGGAGAATGTGTGGTAGTATAAGATCATTTAGTTCCCAAGCATTGCAGACCCACTAATTCTACCATCCTGTTTTCAACCAACTGACTTCCAAAGAAAAAAGGAGGAGGCTTGGACAAAACTCCTCCATATCCATGGCTCTGCTTAGGACACTTAGGGCATATAAATACCAATTTAAATGAAAAAGAACCCCCCCCCCAAAAAAATTAAAAAAAAATAAAGCCCCAAACCATCCAGAATACCTGTGCTTTGATATTATTAGGTTTTGGCATTATGGGGTTTTTCCCATTTGTAATTTATATTTTTAAGATCAGAAGCTCTGTTTTGACAGATGGCTGATCTGCAAAAAAAAGAGAGATCCAAGGAATGTGGTTATGTACAGGGACCATCCGGATGCAAGCATTAGATTATCTATTATTCCTGAATAGTTCTTTCCAAACAAATGTTATTGCTTGGTAGTGAGACTGATTCTGCAAACCCTGCCTAGAACCCAGGTGTCCTACTCCCTAGTCAGGCAACCAAGCCATTAGGCTAGTGGCCTAAGAGACTAGGAGTGTTCTTTCTTGCAGTTGGAGAGGGCAATCCTAATTCCCCACAGAGAGAAACAGAATACTACTAAACTACTACTGTCCAGAAGTACTATGTACACCACAACTTTGGTGGATGAAGGGCAAATAGGATCTGACCTAACCTGATAAACTTATAATTGGACTGCTATCATGTCCCCTTTTAAGTACCTTTTGCTCAGCTTGAACATGCCTACCAAAGTATCTCCCCATATGACTTGCTTATTGAGATCTCTATCATCTTTGTCACCCACCTCTGGAGCCTCTCTAATTTCTCCATGTCCTTTGTAAAATGTGGAGCCCAAAGTTAGATACAATCCTCTGGGTGAGGTGTAACCAGTGCAGAGTAGAGAAACATCATCACCTCCCATGTCTTCCACCTAATGTTTCTATTGATACATCCCAAAACTGAATTTGCCCTTTGTGCTGCTGCATCACACTGCAGACTCACATTGAGTCCATGATCTACCAAGACTCCCTGATCTTTGTCCATCATGCTGCCATCCAGACAGGTATATGCCACCCATGTTGTAGTCGTGTTTTTGATTATTCTTCCAGAGGTGTAGCACATTGCATTTGTCTATGGGTCAATGTTAGGTGCTTCCCTCTAGTACACTCTTGTTGAATCTACACTGATAATATAATAGAATTTCAGAGACTTTAAACATCACTTACAAGCATGGAAAACCAACTGGATTCCAGGAATGGGTTAATGGTAACAAGTTGTATCGAGTTTTTTATTGGCCTTTCAGTTGTAGACCTGAGAGAGCTACATTTGCATTTTAATTGGGTCAGTATCTGGTTGGTTTTTAGTGTAGTAAGCTGAGGTCCTGGAGCAAGCTGTTGTTAATCACTTTGACTTAATGAAAGTCCTTGGCTTGAAATGTGATGCATTATCTGCCTAAATAAAGTTTCTTGTGTTGGGATGCACTGGTTGGTCATTCATGCAGATGTTCACTAGTAGAGGTATGAATACATTCCCTTGAGGGAGGCAATTTCCTCATCTCAAACTTCAGGTCTGCTTTTTGACCATTTGATGTAGAATCACTGGTTTCCTGTTAGAGATTCTATTGGCTTTGTTCAGTGATAATCTTTCATCATCCTATAGATATTGGCAAGAAGCCTTTGGTGGTTTATTGTGTCATATGCTGCTGAAAGCTCTGCAGACATGATACCTATGACCTGTGATCTTTTTTTGGTGCACTGAGTGATGTTCAGCAGTTGGCCAGTAAAATGCACCGCTCAGGCAGAATTTAGCCCTCTCTGGGTTCAGGTGCTTCCACAAGAAGTGAAAGACAATTTATGATGAGACTTATATAGAATTTCTACAGAAGACATAGCTCAAACCAAGGCCCAAATTTCTTTGCTTCAGAAGCATCGTTCTCTGGCTTTAGCAGTACATGCATTCTTGGTTGCTACATCTTAGAGATTTTTAACATGGATTTAAGAGGTGGAATAATTGAGCCTTATTCCAGCTTGATCTTAAGTGATCAGTTTTGCCATTCTTGAGGGAGTTTATTTCCACATATTAGTTTGCTAGTTGAGTACTGTACCTCAGTGTAATTAATTCCCTGGTCTTTTATCAGTGAATCCTTTTTTTGCTTTATCAGCCTTCAAAGAGTTCATCCTATCACTAACTTGGTCTTTATTAAAGTTGTTGTGTTTTTCTCAGGCTATTGATAAGTTTCCATACGGCTGTCCATGCTTCCATACTGTTTTGGGACATGTCTATACTTTGTGTGAGGTTCTGCCTTGACTTCCATCTTTTCTCCATCAGTGCTGAGACCACTTCTTCACAAGCTCTGATGCTTTCCATGGTGAGTGGATCCACTTTATACCCTGGCTCATATTTCCTATATCAATAGGCTATTTTGTTTGATAGTTATGGCACAGTTAGTTCTGTAGCCTCCTGGGACAGGTTTCTTTGAGGACGTGTGCACTATTTTCTGGTGATAGTGCACTACTGATTTCTGTATGGTAGCATCTAGGGCCTTGGTAAAGCCTTTCCACTTTTTTTTTTTTTTAATTAAAATGCAGCAAAAGGGTGCTGAATCTGGTTTTTAACAGCAGTTTTTATCTACTGTATTTACTTGTGCAACCCGGGTGGTACACAGAAAAGTACTTCCTCTCCGATTCAAGGGAAGTCAGCAGGTGCAGGTATACTGTGGGGAGCATGGCTGCCTAGCTATGGGCCATCTCACCTCCTTTCCCTACCAGCTCACTTCCTTTCTCTATGGAGCAGAGCAGAGACCCAGGACACCCAGTGATATTTAACTATGTACAGTTTTAATGATACAAAATAATATAAAACTTATAACCATAAACTTACACACACACACACACACATTCATAGGTTATTTACAGATATAGGTTTACACCAGCAATAGCTCTTTCAACTCTGAACTCTGGCACAGGCCTATCCCCCGTGGCCTTCTGAATAGACTGCAGCCTACTGCCCCTCAACAGAGCCCTCTAGCAGCAGGCAAAGGAGCACTGAAGGATAAAACACAGGTTAATTAACAATTCAACATAAGGACTAACCAGCAGTGATGGAACAATAATTGAACATACATGATCAAGTTACATCAGTAGAGTCACCAACACATATGTGGTTAACCAATACAATTGAACATAATCAGCTTATAATCCTTTTATATAGCAGCAATAGGGATGCAATATTACAAACAGAATCCCAAATGCATATATAACCAGACCACAACTACTGGCACAGTAACTGTTCCCTAAGAAGATATAGCAGCCAAGGAAAAGATCCCATTACCCAGTAGGACATCATTACCCTATCCCAGGTTGCTGAACTAGGAGGGCCCTGTAACCATGACACCCCCCTTAAACAGGGGTCCTAGGCTCTCTTCTGTGCCTATGGGCAAATCTCCCCGACTCAGAGGCTTCTCCTTCATTCCCCACAGTGAGGAAGGCCCCTTGTCCTCTGTGGGAATCCCCTTTCTGGGTAACTCATGACTCGCAGCATCCTGCCTCTTCGAGAGTGGTCATCCCTCTGGTCGCCTCTCATGGCAGGAGGGTCCAAGCTGCCTGGCAGCTGCCAGATCCAGCCACACCGTGCAAGACTCTGTGCACCAAGGAGGCTGGGATCCTGCCTCATTCAGGGTTGGAAACCCACACTGCCTCATGTAGCTGCCAGGGTCCTGTCAACTCCATGTTGGCCCTCAACAAGAGGGCCAACGTGGTTCCGATCTTCAAAAAGGGGAGGAAGGAGGACCCGGGAAACTCTAGGCCAGTCAGTCTTACCTCGATCCTGGGCAAGCTGTTCGAGAAAATTATTCTGGCACACATCCAGGAGGGGCCAGCAGGGAAATGCATGCTCAGGGGCAACCAGCACGGATTCATCAGCGGCAGATCATGTCAGACCAACCTGGTGGCCTTCTACGATCAGGTCACTAAATCATTGGATG
>NW_005841960.1:3217614-3255351 GCF_000455745.1 Alligator sinensis | reverse complement strand
TTGGACATCAGGAGGTGCTACTTCACGGTCAGGGCGGCTAGGGTCTGGAACCAGCTTCCAAGTGAGGTGGTGCAGGCTCCCACCCTGGGGGTTTTTAAGAGGAGGTTAGATGACCATCTTGCTGGGGTCGTTTGACCCCCAGTACTCTTTCCTGCCATAGCAGGGGGTCGGACTAGATGATCTGCCCAGGTCCCTTCCGACCCTAGAAACTATGAAACTATGAAACTCCTGGATCCTCCATGCACCAATCTGTGCACTGTCACTCCTGCCTCGTGCAGGGTTGGAGACCCGCGCTGCCTCATGCAGCTGCTGAGGTCCTAACCGCAACTGTACCTTCTGTGCACTGATCTGTGCACCATCACCGCAGTTTCCTCCAAGGCAGGGCAGGGACACAGCCACTTGCCACTCCTCATTTGTCAAAGGTGTCTTCAGGGCACTTTTGGGGAAACTGCTCCACCCTGCAGGTCAGCTACACCAGCTCTTCATCAGCCCTCTTCATTGTCCCACATCGAAGCCTCCTATGTGCTGGGCATGCTGTTTTTTTATTCGCCTCGATTGGGAACAAACCAATCAGGGAACTCAAGGGATTAGTTCCCTTTCAAGTCCTCTCTTTACCTTGCCCCTGGGTCAGGTTGGGTCTTCTTTCTGCCATTCCTTGATTGGTGGAGAAGGGAAACTGCCTCCATCAATGAAAGCCCAACCCCTTTGGGCTCAAGCTGACAATTGGGGCTGCCGGTGAGCCTGACAACCAGTCTGCCACACTTGACTATAAGATGACTCTGAATATAAGACAATTCACCAATAATTAGATTTTATGTATGAAAAATGTACACATTGTTAACATTTTCCAGGTATAGAATCTAAATATTGGAGGGTTGTCTTGAATCCCTACCTCCCACTTGGGAGAGAGGTCAGGTGTCCCCTTTCCCTCTGTCCTGTCCACTTCTTCCCCTTGCAGCCTTCCTGCCCCTCCTGCCACTTGGACCTCCCAACCCCCAGCTCCCCACAGCCCCTTCCCCTCCCACTCTTCCCAGTCTCTTCCTTTTCTGCCCAAATCCCTCCCCAACCCCTAGGGTCTGCCCCGCCTCCCAAACTTCCCAGTCTCTGCCTTTTCCCATTCCTTCCATCCTTGCTGTCAGACATTTCTTGGGCTGTTTTGTCACAGAGCAAAACATGTGGAAGCTTAGCCCTTGCCTAGCCATGCAGCAGTGTCAGCACTACTGATTGGCAAGGTAGGCAATGCAAGAGTTTTGGTGCTACTGATTGGCCAGGCAGGGGGAAGAGTTTCCATGGGCTTCATACCCAGGAGAGACCACAGCCCTAGCTGGAGCTGAGCTGTTCCTGAGAGTAAGAGAGAGGGAGTTGGCAGTGGGGCAGAAGCTACAGAAGGAAAGTGGAGCAGGGGGGAGGAGGCTGCTGTAGATCTGGCTCTTCCCAAGCTGGGCTCCAGGCCAGAATCATAGCTGCAGCAGCTGCCTGTTACCCTCTCTGCTTCCTGTGCAACTGTTAGATAAGGCTTTTTTCCCCATGCTAATGGCGGTGCGGGGGAATAAGGCTTTTTTCCCCATGCTAATGGCGGTGGGGGGGGCTTCATCTTATATACAACTAAATATGATATATGGTGACTGGCCTACACTGTAAGAAAGGAATATGGTCCATAACATCTTTGGTCCACATTTCAGCAATACTGTTGTTGACAAACACCAGGCTGGGATCGCACTCCCATTTGTATATGCTTATATTAAAAGAGCTAGGATAATTTAGCTGGGGGATTAGGCTGAGACTCAAGGGGCATTTATATATGTGCTCTGGGAGGCTTGGGGGTGGGAGGGGCTTTTAATTAGCACAGCTCCAATAGTCACACTAATTAAAAGCACCAGGAGCATCACATGTATCACCCTCCCCATGTGAAAAATGGTGGTGGGGTGCTTTGAACTAAAGCTCATCGAATAAGGTTTAGTTTAAAGCTCCCCACCACTGATTTTCAGTGCAGGGAAGCTGATACATATGACATGAGATGTGGGATTAATCTAATCTGCTCTGATGCACTGGAATTACAGTGCATCGAAACAGGCTTCCTGCACATGTATAGGAGCCCAAGAGATCTGGATCCACCCACATTTCAACGAGTTCCCTGTTTGCGTTACTTTTGCTGCAGGGGAGACCATGCTCAGGGGCAATCAGCATGGGTTTACCAAAGGCAGGTCCTACCAGACCAACCTGATTGTCTTTTAGGACCAAGTAACTAAATCCTTGGATGATGGCGTCTCTGTGGACATAGTCTTTCTAGACTTTAAGAAGGCCTTTGACACTGTCTTTCACCCCATCCTCATCAATAAATTAAGTGACTGCGGCATTGATGCCTGCACAGTTGGATAGGTAAAAAATTGGCTGATGGGGTGCACCCAGAGAGTAGTGGTGGACGGGTTGTACTCAACCTGGTGAGATGTGAGCAGTGGGGTACCCCAGGGCTTGGTCCTTGGGCCTGCACTGTTTAACATCTTCATCAGCGACTTGGATGAGGGGGTGGAAAGCACGCTGTCCAAGTTTGCTGATATCACTAAGATGTGGGGCGAGGTGGACACACTTGAAGGGAGAGAGAGGCTGCAACTAGAGTTAGACAGACTACAAAAGTGGGCAGATGAGAAGAGGATGGGGTTCAACGTAGACAAATGCAGGGTGCTGCACCTTGGGAGAAGGAATCCACAGCATACATACAGGCTGGGGAGTTCCCTTCTTGAAAGCACAGAGGTGGAAAGGGATCTTGGAGTCAAGTCCAAGATGAACATGAACCGCCAATGCCAGACCGCAGCCAGCAAGGCCAGCCATACCTTGTCATGCATCCAAAGGTGCATCTCAAGCCGGTCCAGAGAGGTGATACTTCCTCTCTATGCGACTGGAGTCAGGCTGCAGTTGGAGTACTGAGGGAGTTGGACTGGAGTTGGTGTACTGAGATAGCACATCTGCTAGGGTTCATCTCTAGGCTGTGCTATAGTTCAAGCTATGGGCTCTACAAAAAGGCTATTTCTTCTACCTGTAAGTTGCCCATTATGGCCTGATCCTATTCACTTGCAAAGTTTAGTTTTGTGTGTAGTTATAGAAGTAAGTGTAAGCGCTATAAATAGCAGCTATGCTCTAGAAAACTGGTATCAGGAATGAGAAATCTATAACAATGTTTATCTACATTGAGTTATTTCATTCGGTGAGCCCATAGCTTTTTACTAATTATGCAAATAATTTAACCACTTTTGATTTCTATTTATTCCCACATCATTGTATTCATTGTTTCTGAGTAGAGGTACTCAGATATATTTGAGTGACAAGCAATCAATATCAGACATAAAAAATAAATATCAAAGGTCCCTACTTGATTCTAATATCTGTCCAAAACGTGATGTCCTATAGAATTTTAAACCTTCAGTAAGACCTCCCGAGCTATGTCATTTTGTGACATACAAGAACATGGTTGCATCAGACCAGAATATGTGTATGTGGGTTTTTTTCCTAGTTCCTTTTCTACTTTGTGGATTGGCACAGAGAATGGGTGGGAATCTTTGATCTGCCTCTACTCCACCTTTCCTGTGCCCACTCCGGTTTTTGGGGCTGAATGCAATTGTGCCAGATCCCCACAAAAAATATACAAGAGAAATATCCCTAACCCACTCCCATGCCTTCATCATACATCTGGCTTTACTTGTTTTGACTAAACTCATGTTGTGTGTGTGTTAAGGCATATTTGGATGGAAACAGCAGGGATGGTAACCCCTTCTGAGGGCATGGGGCCTGCCAAGCTTCAAGAAGATAGGTGCAGGGAAGACACAGCTTTCCCTGGCACTTTCACTGCCAGGGAAGACACAGCTTTCTTTTTAAGAAGTGTGTGTGTGGTGCGGAAACAACAAGAACAAATTTAAATTGAAACTAAATGGATTGGATAGGGATAAGTAGAGGGATTCTAGTTAGTAAGCTATATCCAGCCCTTTCCAAGAAGAGATAATAGCTGGAGACTGACTAGTAGACCTGTGCGAAGCGGCTAATGTTCCCTTTGGATTCAGATTTGGCCAATTCAGGGGACAGTGATTCGATTTGGTGATTTAAATCACTGTCCAGAATCTGATTCGGAGATTCAGCTGCTGCTGAATCTCCAAATCAGCCAGGCCAGGCCCATCCCCTGCCCCTTTCCTAGCCCTGCAATGGCTGCCCCACGCACCTCAGCTCCCTGCACTTGGGAAAAAAAGCTCCAGCTCAGTGGGTGCTGCCGGGTGGGAGGGTGATCCCTGCTGCCCCCACTGCCTCACACTGTATGGGGGGCTCTGCATGAGCTCCGCAACTCCCCACCCCCACTCTCCCAGCCTCGCCATGGGTGCCCCGGCCCTTATAAGCTCCAGCCCTTATAAGAAAAAACAAAAAAAACCCCTTGTGCTCACAGGTCCTGCAGCTCCAGCTCAGTGGGTGCTGCCGGGTGGGAGGGTGATCCCTGCTGCCCCCACTGCCTCACACTGTATGGGGGGCTCTGCATGAGCTCCGCAACTCCCCACCCCCACTCTCCCAGCCTCGCCATGGGTGCCCCGGCCCTTATAAGCTCCAGCCCTTATAAGAAAAAACAAAAAAAACCCCTTGTGCTCACAGGTCCTGCCAGGCACCTGGCAGGGGTCCCCCCATGGTCTCCTCCCCGTCCCCCCAACCCCGCTCTCCTGTGCCTAGTACTAATAAGTTCAGTCAGCTGCAGCTCCATGCTGCAGCCACCAGGGACTGACTGAATCATCAAAGCTCTCCAAATCTCTCCAAAGATTTGGAGAGCTTTGAATTGGTTCAGACCTTTAGATTGGTCCCCTGATTCGATTCAAATTCAGAGATTTGGCTACCGAATCTCCTCCAAATCGAATCTCCTCCAAATCGAATCACCAACTGAAGTTTCACACAGCCCTGACTAGGTAGGAAGCCAAGCCAGTCTAGTACCTTTCAGATGCTGTTCCTCAGGCAGAAACAGCTCACAAAAAGCACAGAAAGGTTGTAGACAGAGGCATATATGCTGTTTCTACATCCCTCCCCGAGAACACTGTGAGTGGAAGGGGACTCAGGGAAAGATCACAGTCACTGGCCAGGTACAGATGTCAGTCTCCCGCCTCCCCCTTCCTCTTCTGAGTTTCTGTTTTCCTGAAAGACTGCCTTTCAAACCTCTGAATCTCCAAATCTTTTCCGAATGTTTTCTGAATTGATTCAGAAGGGTTTTTTTCTTCTCTCAATTCTATTCGGATTCAGTGATTCAGCCTCTAAATTTGGCTGAATCTTCTCCAAATCGAATCACAGGCTGAAGCTTTACACATCCCTAATCATTCCTCATCAGCAAAAGGATTAACTTTAGAGAGGGTCCATTTTAAGTAAGTGTAGATCACTCATTGGCCCTCCCTGTCTGGAACCTCATTATACTATTTTAGTGTCTAGAACAATAAAAGATTAGGTTGTTGAAATAAATTGCATGCCATACCTTCACATGTAGGTGGCTTAGTCCAATTTCCTGCCTGACATATGATGTTCTGTTCTCCATGAATCTTAAAACCTCGTTTGCATTCATAACGTACTGTTATACCAGCCTCATAATGATTCTTTTCTCCACGCCTTGGGAGACTATGGAGAACACTTGGAACTTTTCCGCATGGCATTTCTGAAAAAGATCCACACAACAGGTTAAAATATATTTAAAATGTCAGGTAAAAATCTACCATGCCATGTAAAAATAACCCTGTCACAATTAAAACTATATGAAGTTTATTTAATTAAACATTTTGTAACATGGTGTATGGATATCTGTGATAGCTAATTTAAATGAAGTTCAGCCAATAGAAAACTAAATTAGCCAGGGCCCTAAGTCTTGAACCAAGGGGATGGTTGTTGAAGAAATTTAGTTTATATCCCCTCCCTACCCTCCCAGGATTGCATTTGCAGTCACTTCTCTGTCTCTGACCTCTTATGCAAGAGAATGTCTTTGTATCAGCATAACTGTTTCTCAGTGCTTAGGGATTCTCATAGATGCCCTCATCATAAAAGCAAAGCAGCCCACCAGCAGTAATTGATTTATAAACATGCAACCTTGTAGAGGCAAGGAACTACTCTTATCCCCATTTAATGATGAAATAGCAAGGCACAGATTTAAGTACCTTGCCCAAGGTCACACATAATGTTCAAGGTAAAGTGAGGTTCTGAAATCCGTATCCCTGGACATCTACTTTGCAAATGTGTTTTAAAAACCAAACCTCCTTTTAAAAATGTAAGGACTTCAACTCAATCAGTACTTTCCTAAGGCATCTCCCTCAAATAACCCAGATTTGACATAAATCTACACAAATATAGAATATTAAAACAATTAAGTCTTTACCAAGTGTTTTTCTAAAGACCCTGTGAGAAAGTGTGGAGTTACCATTTTAAAATTTAACCTCTAGTTTAAAATAGTTGACTTCTCCACTTAGTGGAGTACCACTGGAAATTTTACATTGTTAAATTACCATCACAAGTTGGGGCTGCAGTCCATGTTCCCATATTACAAGTAATCTCTGATCTTCCATTTAACACAAAGCCAGTATTACAAGTGTACTCTAATACAGCACCATCTGGATAAGTTATTGGTCCTGATTGCTCCATTCCTAGATTCTGATGCTCTTGTCTGAGCTTACCATTTTCCAAGGGGCGTGGTGAGCGACAAACATATTTTTCTATTCATAAAAGAGAAATGAGCAATGTTACCATCAAATCCACATCAAAGCTAACATTGTGGAATATATAAAAGCAAAGTGAAATGTAAATAAACCGCCACAATTTTTAAGGCTGTGGAAAAATAAAAAGCCTTCTCCTAAATTTGTGATACCTCTTTGCTTCAAATGACAGCAAAAAGGCAAATCCCATCATACTAATGTGATGTATCAAATGCAATGCTAATGTCTAGGGTAGATTGCTCGTTATAAGAAGACAACTACAATTGTTCTGTTAAAGGTCATCAGAATGGAATGGAATAGTACTAACATTTGCAAGCATCAGTCAAGGTGAACCACCCTCCTGAATGATTTTGTGAGCTGGTGCTCAAGAGACCTCTCTATATATGTACTTTCACTGCTACTGGGAAAGAGCTACAAATATTACGGCGTAGATGTATTCCAGGCATACAGAGGATCAACAAATCAGTTATTTGCCAAGTCCTCCTGAGCCGTGTCAGTATGCTCCAATGCAGGCCCAAAGCACTTTTCATTCCTCGCGTTACTCTGAAAAATAGATTTCGGTGATGACATTTTCTATGTTCCTTTTTAGGTACGAATTAATTACCAACTCAAAATGAGTGAATGCACTACACTAGGTTTAACAGTTGCACTAGGTTTAACAATTGAAAGAGAGAGATTTAAAACCATTCATGGCTCTGTATAGAAGCAGGATATTGAAGAAAAAAATCTAAATTTCTCAAATAATGTTATGCTGGGATCATATCTGACCTAGTAGTATAAATATGAATATGTTAACAGAAATGGAAAATATAGCAATATAATTTTATGTAGAAGCTAGGTGTATCTCTTTTTGGTTCTCACATTTAAATGTTGGAAAGAAACCAGAGAATGTAATTGCTCCAAAACTGAACTATATGGTAAGAATAATGAGTTTAGGATTAGAACTTGAGTTGGATTCACTAGCAGAGAATAGAAAATGGAGGTTGCAGCTACACATGCCTCTTTTAGTCCTACAGAAACAGTGAATAATGAACTAGGAATGAATATACCAGCCCAAACTCTCTCACCATAAACATTTCATTTTTTTCCTAATACAAATTTCCTGAAAACTACACCCTCCATCAATTTTAATGATGTTTATCTTTTGAAGAATCAAATAACATGCAGAAATAATTTTCTTGTCCACTGCTTGCTAGCAGAAATGTCATTATTTTTTTAGCTAAGCTACATTTATTTAGAAGATTAAAAAAGAGACCCTAAAAAAAGTCTAAAGTGGTTAAGAGGTTTTGGCTAGCTTCAGATTCAGCCACTTTTCATTTCCTGACTTGAATGATACTCATTAATCGTTGGGCCAATGCAGGGACAGCATTGGCAGAAGTCCAGAGCAATTCACAATTGTGCAACTGTACAAGGCATTATAAACATTTTGCCATGAGACAAAAGTGGGTCTCTAAAAAGGTGGGAAACGATCAATGAAAAGAAGGGGGGGGGGGAGAAAGGGAAAGGTAGTCACAGAACTTGCTCAGAGAGAAGAAATGTTAAATTAGAAAAAGAAACATAAATAATGTAGCCATAAGTATTATAAAGCCTATTAATCTGAAGTGCAGTATCTCCAAAGACTGAGACATGTTATGCTAAATGCTGTACAAATACATGATAACTAATCCTGCCATAGTACATTTCTGATTGGCACTAGGATTGAATATGTTCAAGTATTAAATGCTCACTGCCTAACATCTTTTGAAGGTGCTTATTTCACTCACAGGGAGAAGTAATTATTATGCACTTCTATCAGATTAGATTTTTGCTTTCCACAACTAATCCCACTTTTCAGGCTTTAGCTCATTATAACCCATTATTAACAAATTCTACATAAGTGAGTTCATGCATAATGATCATAGTTTGATTACTTCATTCTTTTCATTTTTATTATGTTACTGAAGACTGCTTTGTTGTGTCCAATATTAATACAAACTGCTAACTTTTGTGTGCATGGGCATAACAATGATTTAACAATTGACTTGTTACTTATACCAGTTGCACATTTCTTCTGATTGAGTGTAGCTAAAAAATAAAATAATAAAAACCTTTAAAAATATATAGATAAGTTGTCAGACTGACCAATGCAGCGTGGTGGTGACTGCCACTTCCCATCTTTACACATGATTTTGTCCACTTCAGCAGAAGCTTCAAAATTTTCCAAACACTGGAAAGGTATTTCTTCACCACTCTCATAGTTTCTCATCTCTGTTACCTTCAATGCACCAGGAACCTGAGGCGGAGGTGGGCATTTTTTTTTAGCCTCTTAAAGAAAGATAAAATGGGTTAGATGTCTTACAAAATATGATAAATGTGAAAGATCATCACAAAGCAGGATGGTTAATATTATATGAAACACTTACCACCCATAACAAGAGAACTGTTAAAAATGTCACTGATTGGTAACCGGGTCACAACTGTGTCAAATGCAGTGGCTCCTATATTAGGGGGTGGGAATGAGCTAAGGGCACACATACGTGCCTTTCAGTGGGTAAAGTTGGTGGGGAGTACACTAATGCTTTGGGGATATCAGGGGCTGGGTAACTTATGCATGGGTGGCCAGTGCCTCTTGAGTCACAGGGGGCACATGCCCCCTCCCCTCCCGACACTAGTCAGCAACTGGGATGGCAGTCCCCCACAGGTGATCATAGTGACCAGGGGAGGGGTGGTCCCCTCACAGCCAATCTCACTCACGAAAAAGAGGCTGCGCTGCTTCTGGAAGTCCCATGGCCACTTCCAGAAGTGGCATGGCTGTTTTTGTTGGTGGCCCTGCTCCCTAGGCACCGCTCACAGGGGGTCACCGGTGCTCCTGCCTGCCCCCCTGCCCATCACCTAAACAGGGAGTGTGGCCTGACAGGGGATGCACCAGAGCTCTTAGGGGGTGCATGTGCACCCCCGTGCACATCCTACGCATCACCACTGGACTTATGACTGAGGGGCTGTGGTCAAGTAGGGAATGAAGACACAGCTGGTTGTAAGAAAGATTTTTTTTTTTTGAACAAGCAATGCAAGGGGTCTAGTTGATAAAGTGCCAAGAAAAGAGATGGAAAAAAGAGGGCAGTAAAGGTCTGCCTGGGTACCAAAGCAGCCAGCTGCAGTGGTGAGGGTGGAAGGGGGTGGAGGAAGGAGCAAATGTGGTGTGGGATGCTTAGAGGACCTATCAAAGCCATGTAATGGAATGCTTAGCGTCCATACCAAACACTGAACCAGCTCACAGTAAACCAGTTCAAAATAGTACTTGATTTCCATGCACATTTCTGAACCATTTAGGGCAACTTTAAACCTATTTAACACGCTTGTATGTCTGTCTGCCTCAGGTTTAAGCTGCATCTAAACAGTTTTAAGTGGCAAGTGTGCCCATGCCCTTATATAGGTCTTTTGTAGCCATTACTGACTTTTCATTACATCATGACCACACAGCATTACCCTGCAAAACGAAATTGCATTTCAGTCAGAGTGGAAAAAAAAACGGTTTGCTTCAGAAAAAAATGGAAATTTTGAGGAAAACTGAAATATATGCAATACTTATTTTCTTAGCACCCTTTACAAATCTAAGTTCACTTTGCTACTTCAAGAGCATAAAATGTATTATGTATAACTTGGTTTGCTCATAAACTTATCATGTTTGGTATATTTATTACATCTAAAAATATAGTTTATTGAGACAATAATTACAAATGTATTAATTGAATTTTCTTTTAAATGTTCTTAATTGTTTATACAAATTGAGCTACAAGCTGCTGAACTCTAAGGAAACTAGCATCTCTTAGCTGTTGCCAGTTTATGAGAAGCAGCCAAAAATTAAAGTTGAAAACAGAAAAAACCATCAACATTATAGTAAAGCAAAGAAAGTTATTATTATTCTGGACTTAGTCTCCTCCACAGTGTCAAGAAGATACAGTACAGGAAGCACTCAGTTTTAGAAAAAGCTGAGAAAAAAGGGGAAAAAAACAAGACTCATTGAATAGAAATTTTGCTACATGAAACTGTCTAATCAGTCTCATTTGGTGAGCTATCACTATCAGCAGTTTCTGCTTCTCCTGATTCTTCTGATCCTTCATTTTTATCATCTTCATGGACTTCTGGAAACTGAAGCTCTGCCTGGATTGAGACAAGCTTCTCTACTCTTTCACAGGTTAGTTTATTTCTTGATTTGGTGTGAGCATTTCCAAACATAGACCAGTTTCTTCCACATGCTACAGAAGATGGAGGAATCTGAAGCAGGCGAGAAGCAAGAGGAATCAGAGGCTGTGTTGTGCAAAGGCCTTGCCACCATGTTGCAGGAGGGATCTGCTTAGCAGAGTCCCAGACTGCATTCCTGGACCAAATACCTGAAGAAGTTCTGTATTCTGCAACATTTGAAAGTACCTTTCCAACATCAAGTCCTAAGTGTGTTGCTTGCTTTGTAATCCAGTCAAATGCAGTAGCACTGCTATCATCACTAACATTTCTGCCTTTGAAGCTTAGATCCAAGAGAGATGCTGCTGTCTGAATTGATTGGCAACAAAATTCTTCCTGTCTGTTAACAAAGTCTTTCACCTTTCTTTTTTCTGTACTTGTAAGCAAAGATACACTTAGATTCTCAAAACCAGTTGATTTTATCCAGACCATTTGGTAAGGAATGTTTGACAAAAGTGCACTGTATGCTTCAAGTGCAGTGATTGCTGAAGAAATTGGCTTTAGAATCTTCAGGGAGTTCTGCAGCTGAGCCCAGAAAACATCCTCATCAAGTACAGTGTTCCTTACACTTCTGGGTACTTTAAGATTCTCAGTTACTACTGTTCCTTGATGAGCTTCTTTGTTTTTTAGTAAACTTTCAAATGAAATCATCACTCCACCTCATCTAGTTTTACTACAGAGTTTGAGTGTCACTATTTTATTCTTTGCATTCTTTTCTTCCTGCTTCTTAAAGACTGCAGCTACAATATGAGTAACTTTTACATGTTTTATAACTTCTTTAGCTCTTCTTTAGATCTTTTGCAGAGTGTCTATCTTCATGATGTCATTAAGAAGCAAGTTTAGCCCATGGGATGCACATCTTACTGCAGTAATATGTGGATATTTATCCATTATGATCTCCCATTCTGCTTTCATGTTACTTGCATTGTCAGTCAGCAAAGCAAATACTTTACCACACCCAGTCTTCTGTAGGACTTCACATATTTTATTACTGATATACTCTGCAGTATGCCTGTTCTTCCCTGTTTCAATGCTTCTGTAAAAAATGGTTGAGGTGTTGTTATCAAAAAGTTTATGATTCCTTCTCCCCTCACATTTGTCCATTCATCTGTAAGTACTGCAAGATATAGTGCTTCATTGATTGTTCCTTGTACAGATTCCATTACACATTCATATTCTGATTCTAAAAGAGCCTTACTCAAAGAATGTCTGCTGGGCAAATGGTATGATGGTCTTAGTAATTTAAAAGCTTCCTGCCAATAAGCATTTTCAGTTTTTGACAATGGCATCCCAGAACAATATATTGCTCTTGCAAGAGATTGGTCAATTTTTTCCTGATCTTCAGGTGTCATCTTGTCTACAAATGATGCTATTGAGAGTCTTTTGTATACAGTTGGTTGCAATATTTGGTTACTTGAGGATGTTGATTGGGCAACCCTTAGTGATGCTGATGTTATAGGAGAAGCAGCAGCAGCAGCATCAACAGTAGGACTTCTGGATCAAGAATGTTGGAAAGAGCTACTTGCACTTCCATTATCATGAGCTACCTCCTCCTCACTTGTACCCAAGAAGGATTTTTTAATGTGTGCAGGACACTTCTTAGATACAAGGATGTGTTTGGCCATCCTAGTAGCATTTGGAAATGCATATTTCATCTGAGAGTATTTGAATATCAATTTTTTTTCTCAGAATAACTTGCAGTGTGGAAATACTTCCATATGCTAGAAGTTGGTTGCACCATTTTGCTGAGGGAGAAAAAAGAAAAATGTAATTTAGTGGCTAGCTTGCATATATAAACACTACACTACAGCTTGTGCAAATTTAGTAATGGATGGAGAAGAGGCCTCTTCAGAGTTAACTGTGAACAACTTCCCTGCCCTGCAGGCCTCACCTCACTGCTAAGGTTGGGTGATTTGTCACAAAACATCAGATTAGTAGGAATTCAATTCTGAATTATACAGGCTATGAAAATATATTATGCAGCTAAAATATAGTTTAATATACTGAATTCAGAGAAATGTAAACTCTTACCTTTCAATAAAGAACTATACGTTCTTTCAGCTCTTTTGTGCTGCTTCCGTGTTTCTGCAGATCTCAAAATCACAGGACCAAGAGGAGGCAGGCTCCTTCCCACTCCAAAACCTTTAGACTTGCTCTGTTTCCTCTCCTGAGGCTTTTGAGCAAGCAGGGCAATAAGCTCCTTGTTTCTAATCTCTACAGGAACAAATGGATGCTGCTGCCAGTGGCCACTCCTAGTCCTCTGAGGCCTAGTCGAGAGGACAGGAGCAGATCCACCAACCTCTGAATCGAAGTCAACAATAGAGGAAGTCCACAAGCAAAGAAAGCACTGACTCCTCCTTTCTTCTCTTGTGAAAATGGCAGTAACCCCAGGGACAGAAATGCATCTTGCTCTTGCATTTGACAGTTGTACAGTATTGCTTGTCCTTGGTGTACAGGAATTGTAATAATCTGATACTGTAGATAGTCTTACATAAATGTCTTCCTGTTACATAGTTATTAGGGACACATTTTGAGGAGTAAAGGATAGCAATATATGAACACCTTTTCTTAAACTATTGATTCATCATTCTAAAAGAAAATATATCATAAGAGGTTTTTTTTTAATTTTCCATAATTTTTCATTTCCTCCTTTTGGGGGGGGAACCCCCAAAAAGGCCTTGGAAAAAATGGGGGAAAAGAGGGTTTTTCCCCAAATCCATCTGGGTTTTTTTCGGGGCCTTCACATCTCTATTACTGAGGTTGCAAAGTGAAAACTTCTAGAGATAGGACCTTTCTTTCCAGTCCCCAATTGCTTGTCCTTTAATGCTGTCTCTATCCCAGTCTTGTCTCTCTGTGTTTCTGCAAATTTCCACTCCTCCATCTTCATCTCTCTTCTCCCCATTTCTCCCTCACCTTGCTCTCAGGCCTACTCTTTCCTTTGGTTCCATGTACTAAATCTCCTTTCGCAGCTTCCCATTCTCATCTACTTGTGCAATCCATTTCCCCAGCCTCCATTCATCTCTCTTTTGTCCATGCACCTTATCTCCAATTTCTTTGTTGAACCAGCCTATTTTCTTTCCCTGCTCCTTTCCCTTCCCCAACTCTGGCTTATATCCTATATATACTTTGAATTGGAAAGCTTGTCATGCCTTCTGGGAAGAAGGAAGAGCAAGCACAGGAAAGACAGTCTCCTTTTTCTGATTTCTGGAAAAATCTACTTGAAAGCAGAACAGCAACTAACTAAGAAATTATCTCTGTAATTTTAAAGGAGCAGACTATATTCTACTCTTTAATATGCATACTGTTTAGATTTTTATGATTAAACTAGAAGCATTTTTATGATTAAACTAGAAGCATTTCAAACCAGTGGCCTTCATAACACTTTGCACAAAGAATTTGTATATAAATGCAAAAGCTTACCTTCAGGTTTGGGTAACCATTTATTAGACACACAAGTGGGTTTTTTTAATGTGTTTGACATCTGTTTTGCGTTTCTACTTTAGAACTGCATGGAAATTAACTTTTCTTGCTGGGATTAGTTTAGGAGATACAATATTTCTTTTAGTGTTCTTATTTGAATAATTTCATACTGGGATAGCATTACTTTGTTGTAAGTTAAGTGTCCCATTTACTGTATGAAAAACAGTGGGGAAAAAAATAATTTTCTGTCTTATCATGCCAACTGTAGAGTAAGAAGTACAAAAACAGGCATCCTCATCAAGATTTTAGAACCATGAGCACTGGATTTTTCACCCCAGTAAAATGATTATTTTAATCAGTTCCCCAGAGAAGTGTACATGACTTAAAGCTGAGGTATTCAATTAGGTCCTACTCTTGATCAGTAGTTTCAGAGACTTCTAATAATAGATTCTGAAATAACTGTAAGATAAGCAAACTGTGCTCTTGTGGCATATGCAATGTTCAACACAGTAGAAGATGGATTTAAAAAAAGAAACTTGCAAACCATGGATAAATATAAGATTTTTTTCTGATGAAAGGGGAACAATGGTAGTAGAATATAAGAAACTCTTGTTCAGTAGCATAAGCCTTCAAGGTAACAACATGTGTATATATATATGGAGGGAGAGTCTCAGCTATGTGATAACTTATACCAGCTGAGAATCTTACTCTGCCATATATCTTGAATTAAACTGATTTTAATCACCCCTGGCCCTTTTCTATTTTTGTTTTTTGCAAAAACAAAAGATTATTTTAAGGTGAAGAAATAACATGCTACATTTCCAGCTGTCAGATTCTGTTGGCTGTTTTATGTTAGCCAGTGAAACTAAACAGAAGAATTAAAGGAAGAAGCCAAAAACCATGGTCCAGAAATGAAAGATGATGGGATTTACCTCTTATATCCTAGCTTCAATAGTGGATAGAAAAATCTTATAAAGATTTTGAAAAGTCAACTGGTATCTAAGCAAGTTAATGCAAGTAATTAATATAGCGCACACTAAACTTTATTACATTCCAAAGCTTCCTAGGCTGACTTTATTGGAAAAAACACCCTGAAATATGGGGTTAAAGAAATCCTCCTGGTGGCCACAATGCTGCAAGGATTTAAGCCCATGTCTTGGCTTTGCATCCAATGCCAGTGCCTCATGAATTTAAAGGGGACTTTTTGAAGTACATAAGGGTAGGTAAGTGAATAAATCTTTCCACAATCAAACCCTTCATGATTTCTAACACAAAAAAAGCAATACACTTTAGAATGAAAAAAATGTTTCAGTTATGATCTGTGAAGTGTTATAAAAAATAACCACATACCTTGTTTCTGCTTAAATATTGATAAATCCAATTCCTAAATGTTTATATAAAATTATTTTAATATCAGTATTGTGATATCCAAAATCAATATCTTAATGCAGTTTACCAGAACATGAAGGTACAGAAATCCATTCTCCGCTAAGAAATGCTGCTTCCCCTGTGCCCCAAATTTCAAAGTCCGCTTTGTTCCCTTTAGCAATGCACCTAAAAATAAGATTCCCTTCCCATATCCTGTTCATTTCCCCATCTCTTTATTAAATTCCTACTTATGGGGATTTTTCCAAGTCTTCTTCATTTTTCTCTGCTGTTTTTGCATATACTAGTTTATCGTTCAACTCTAATATAATTTTTTGCACCTAATCAGTTTGATGCCAAGGTTATCCAAAACACTTAGGTAGGCCTTTTTCCAGTCCCTTGAAGGCAGTGGTACTAAAAACTGATAGTAAAAAATCTCAAGAAATGTAAAAGAAGTACTAGTCAGTAGCAATCCTAAAGGTATAAAAATGTATAATTTACCAGTGCAAGAAGGTAAAGGGGACCATGCTCCATCAATGCATTCTATTTTGCTTGATCCGATCATTTTAAATCTGTGGTTACATCGGTATTCCATTGTGCTACCATGTGGATATTGCTGCTGACATTCACTGATGATACTGCCATTGTGAATGGCTGGTGGTTGCTCACAAAATCTTAATTCATCTGCAATGAAGAGATTATATCTAAACACTTGTCACAAGTTGATATACACCACAATAAAAGAATGAAACCAGATGTATTGCTTAAAATAGGAATAGGTTAATTAGTTAATAAACTTTATATCTAAGGATGTGGATTTAAAAGGTCACAAGTATTTAAGAGGAAATAAGTAGCTTGGGCACATCTGCCTTCCACTTCAGACAATCTGCAGTTTGTTCTCCAGGAACAGGAATGCTTTCCTACAGGTTTATGAAGAAGTTTGCAGAGCACCTGCCTGAGTAGGTATCTGTTCTTATCATCTTAATCAGTTAGTTAATATATCTGTTTGTATATGTTTTTATCAACTTAATGACTGCTAGAAATAGCCAACAATAGAACTCCAACTGATGACATATATTCACCAGAAATTATATTGACTTGATACTAAAATGAGGTCCTTCCCCTGCGTTAAATGTGGGCAAATGCTCATAGTTTTAGATTTGAATATGAGGGTAGTGGGGGGGGGGGGGGCGGGGGGGGGGGGGCGATGTAATAACATTTTTATTGCTAGAATGGATCAGGAAATATGGGGGGGGGGGGGGGGGGGGGGGGGCATGGAGGTGGCTGCTCTAGCTTGGGCTCAAGCTCTTACCAAGGTTCAGGGCCATAACCGCAGCTGCTGCCTACTCCATTCTGCCACTGCACCCCAGCATCTGCCCACGCAGCCTCTGCTTCCATGCCTGCCCCTCTCCCCTACCCCAACTTACCCTTGCTCTAAGCTAGCAGGGTCCTTCAATGCTGCAGCCTGGAGTACTTAACATAGCCCCAGTCTGACCCTGTAGCAGTTATGTGCAGACTGCATGGCTGCTACTGTGGCTGAGCTATAGAATGGGCATAGGGCCTGTTGGTGTAAAGCAGAGGCTGGGGTGGGGAGGCAGGGAGAAGAGGCTGGGTGGAAAGCAAATTCCAGGGAGAACAGTAGAATAACCTCTCACTCCTGTCATAGAACTGGGATGTCAGGGGTCAGGAAAGAAGCAATGCAGCTCGGTAAGTCCTGATGGCTTGCAATGTGTTTGCTTTGTCCCTCCCCCTTACACAGCTGTCACCTTGGTTCTGTGCAGGGGGAGGAGGAGCATTCTCCTTCCAGAGGTAGGAAGAGGAACCATTCATGGACCCAGGACAGAAGCTGGGGCTGGAACCACAACCATACTTTGACTGCAAATTTCCATAAGAAATTGGAAAGGATGCCTTGTGCCACTTGAGAGTGACTGCGGGTTAAGTTTCACAGTCATGGTTGCTGTTCTAAAACCAGTCAAGGTCCCCTCCCAGTGCAGCACCTGGGGGAGCAGAAGCAGGGAGTAAGCTCCCCTAGGGTGCTCATCCAAGGCCTGTTAATATGTAACATGTTATTCAAATTGGCTGGTTTGTATCACACTTCAAAGAGATGTTCCACATTTAACAAAAAGCATCTTTGATGCTTGTTTGCCATTTTTGTAGCTGTTTTTATCACTAGATAAATTATTTGAATGTGTGGCATGTTGCAATTTATTGTGCAATTGATGTTTTAACTATACAATAAATACAGTTCCAGGAGCCTTACACAACATCAAAGTATATAATTTCAGAGTTGAAGTAGATAGTTAAAACTGCTGATCTAACTGCATGGTTGTGAACATCCTTGTACCTAGTTCAACCAGTTAGTACGAGGAGGAATAAAAGGAAACCAGAAATATCATATTGCTCAAATATAAGATAAGGTATTTTCCTCTAGTCAGCATGGGGGGAAAGCACTCCTCATACTATATTTGCATAAAAGAAAACTATCTGCATATATTGCCTATCATCAAGCTACTGCCAAAAGCAGCATGTGCTCAGTCATGGAAACCAAATATGACGTTGATTAAGTGCAGCCAACAGTAAGAATAACTTTAAAACACATGCCATAGAGGGCAAACATACTGATGGGAACCTACCAAAAAGATAGGTTAGTACAGCCCATCTGATATATGGTTAGTAATGAATTTGTTAATAAAGATGTAGCTAATACATGGAAAACATGCATGCTCATGTCTGTGAGTTTATTCCTTTTGCTACAATCAGAATAGTAGGAGTAGGGTCATTACTAGTGGACGAAAGTTACTAAATTAATGATGGCTCAAAAGTCCTTTTATGCTTCCTTCAAAAAGAATGTAAAGAAAATAAATATGAAAAAAAATGGGATCAAAGAATCATAGAATCACCGTGTCCAGTTTTGGGCCCCCCACTATGGAAATAATGTGGACAAATTAAAAAGAGTCCAGTGCTCGGCAGCAAAAATATTTGAGCACATGACTTATGAGGAGAGGCTGAGGAAACTGGGCTTAGTCTCCAAATGGAAGACTGAGGGGGGATTTAATAGCAACCTTCAACTACCTGAAGGGTGCTTCCAAAGAGGATAGTGTGAGACTGTTCTCAGTGGCGGCAGGTAACAGGACAAGAAGCAATGGTCTCACATTTCAGCAAAGAACATTTAGGTTAGATATGAGCAAGAACTTTCTCACTAGGAGGGTAGTAAAGCACTGCAACAGGCTACCCAGAGAGGTGGTAGAATCTCCATTGTTGGATGTTTTTAAGAGCCAGGTAGACAAAGCCTTGGATGGGATGATATAGTTGGGTCTTTGAGCAGGGGGTTCAACTAGATAACCTCCTAAGGTCCTGCCTATCCCAAATTTCTATGATCCTATGAAAGTCAATATGAAGAAACTGGGACCAAAAAAGACCCTGAGAAACTATTATAGAGCAGGAGAGGAAAATACTTAGGAATTCTAAATGTGCTATTTTATAGTATGGTTGATATACATCCTTTATATACACATTTTATATACATCAGATTTGAAAAGTCATAGAGAACTGGAAAGGTACCAACAGAATGAAAATGATTTTAATGCATTTTTAGAAAAATGGTTCCTTGATGTAACTTTGTGGAGGGAGGAATTGAATGGTCTGACACAGGAATCAGAAGTGAAATACAGAGCTGCTATAGCCTTGCTAATTTGCTTACTGATAACATCCACTTCCATTGGTAAGAAGCTGCCTAAGAGATATAAGAAGCAGAAGGTCTCCTTAATCCACTGTATCAGGCCTCATAAAAAGAAAAGACAAAATAGGCTCTTTTCTGCGTGTTTAAGAGGTGCAGATAAGCGCATAAGTGTGGTAGAGATGACATATTCTCCCTGTGCACTGGAGAGTCTCTTTAGAATCCTTCAGTGAGCTCCTCCTGGGATAATCTAGTCCTGTACCTTTTCCACAGCAGAGATGTGCCTTTAGAGGAGGCAATCTAAACAGACAAGGCACCATAACAATAGGGTACCATATATATGATAGTGCAAGCATGATGGGGAGAACATTTTAGCACAGTAAGATTTAGCTTTGGGGAGAGGGTATTCATAGAAGACATAGGTGACAGTATTTTAGAGACAGAAATATTAATACTTAAAAAGGCAGAGAAGAAACACTTACCTTTACATAATGGAGGTGCAGGGGACCATCCAAAATAGTAGCATTGAGCACTGTCAGGTCCTACTCTGGTGTACCCTTTTGCACAGGAAAATGTTACCACATCTCCATTATGATATTTACCCTTCCTGGGTGACATCTCTCCATTAGGCAATGTCAGCATTTCACATTCTATTGCTAAAGGCAGAAAAGGAAAAATATTCACTCAGGGCAAAAAGTATCTAAAATGCTAGTGATATGAACAAAATAGGCTGGACGCTGATCAAAAGTTACTGAAATCAATCAAAAGTTTCCTGTTGACTTGGAGCAAAATGGTAATCAATAAAATTTTGGTGAATATCATGTGGGAATTTATAAAGAAGCAGGAGGGAAATCTTTCCATGCACTAGCAAGTTACAAGGCACAATATAAGTTGTGTTAGAAGTAAAAACAGTGAGCATTACATAAGGGTATGGATTTCTATCATCTTTCTCCAAGGTACTAGTTCCTTAATACAGATAGTATAAGTAACTTTAAAAATACTGGGTTTTCAGATATATGGATTCTTAGTGTTCAAGAAAACACTTGATATACTGTGTAAAGTCAACTAGTGATGATGCTATCCTATCAATCTCAATTATTTTATCAAATCTTAAAATTCAAATTTTACATATTAATTTAGACTCTTATAAGGTTTGTCTGTCTTTCATATGACAATAAATATGCCGTGGTTTGCATGAGCTAATTTAGCTACTCTGAACATCTTATCTACAAGCTATTTATGCTCCATAAATATCTCTTGTACTGCAAATAAAACCATAACACACAATGTGGCCCAAAACAGCAATACAATCACAACCATTTCAGCTCTCAACTTCTCTTCTCCAGCCCTCCATCCAGCTCCTTGTAAAGGAGTGGGGCTTCTAGTACGTTCTGCAGGAATATCCTATGGATCCAGTAAGATCACCACCAATCGGCTTCTTAAGCCACAGAACTGAATGCTTCCAGTGGGATCAAACAGAATTTTCTCTTTCCATGGTACCAGTAAATCTCTATAACCATTTTACATAGAGGTAACAAAACCTGCAGAAGTACATGAAGTGGAATTAAAGGAATACAGCCTACAGCTGCTGTACTCTACTCATCCATAATGCCACCTGAACATTTTATTCCAAAATTTCAAAGAAAAGCAAGAAACTGAAATTAATGATATTTTCATGGTAGACTATGTAGAACACAGTCCTAGGCACTGCTCACTGAATGTGATGAGAGGTTTTTGACTTCCCTGTGATGGTTCCCACTCATTCTCCACAAAATGACCTTCAGAAAAAATATAATAAGGAAAAACTTTGAAAAAAATTCTCAAATAATCACATTCTCTTCTCCAGTAAAGACATGTTATTAGCTGAAAGTGGAAAAAAAAAGAAAAGAAAAGATCTTACCAAGACACTGGGGCTCTGGAATCCATCCATTTCTGCCACACACTGTGTAATCAATTGTGATTTTATGTATAGTTTGGTATCCAACTACACACTCGTAAATCAAATCATGTCCAAGTGAAAATACTGTTTTATTTGTTTTGAGAAGAATATTCTCTAAATTTGGTCTTGTACATGTCTCTGTAGAATTAGACAAGTTTAATGATTTTAACAGACTTTGAGTTGTCCTTTTCATGTGTACTTCTGTGCACATAAGCCTTATTAATTACACAACATACATTTTAAAAATTTGAAACTGCTTCACTGCAATACCATGATGGAATATTCTGCACAGAATTCTGCACTTGAAAACTTGAAGAATTGAGAAGGAAAATGTCATGGCTTCAGAAGCCAGGGCTGTTAGGAAACTTTTTGAGCACCGACTCTAAGCCCTGCATTTTTCTAGCTTGCTTCTTGCATCATTCCCACTATGTCTTTTCAGATTTGTTTGTCCCGCAAAATTTACCATGGCCATGCCTCTAACTTCCTTTTGGAGAGTGAATAGTGCCTTGCAATTTAGAATAGTTTCTAGTATTTAGCATAAAGTTTTCTTTTCTAGTTTCAGATGATTATGTTATTTTCCCCCTGCAATCTGAAACTGTGCATAATTTCTGTCCAGACTTTGCTGTATTTTCTGGTGTTATTATGGCTGTTACAGTCCGATTTTAACCATGCTCTCCTGGGCGACTTCTAAGAGGTGAATGAGGAGATAACACTCCAGTTGATGAAAACCAATGTTTAGGGAAATATTTTCTAGAACCAGAACTAGAGCTCGGGGTCACAACATGAAACTATTAGGTAGTAAGTGTAAAGCTAGCAAAAGCAAGTTCTTTTTCACACAGTGTGTAATTTAATCGTGGAACCTTATTGCCACCAGATGCTGTGGAAGCTGACAGGTTAGCCTGATTCAAAAAGGAATTGGACAAATTCTTGAAGGAGAGGGGCATCAGTAGCTATTGAGTATGGGAGTTAGGGATAAAGCCTCTGAATCAAAACTTTCCAGACCTTAAATGCTGGAGGCTGCAAGTGAGAGAGGAAAAGGGGGTGGGAAACCCTGGTCAGATCCAGTCCACTCTTCCTTTCAGCAGCCACTTTCTGCTACTGTGCAACACAGGAAACTGGGCAAGATGGCCCTATGGCCTGACCCAGTCAATGGCAATTGTTATGTTCTTATGTTCTGGCCTGGCTCAGCTTGCAACAGGAATTGGGGAAACAAGAACAAAGGAGCCTTTTAATTTAACTTTTACCTTTTAGGGTAAGGATTTAGGGTAATTTACCCTCATCGAGCTGAGTTGTGGTGTTTGCCTGTAAGAACTGTACAGATCATTCCAGAAGCTAGAGGTCACTGGCTGGTAAAAGGATGCCCCAAAATGTTGCCTTCTTCCTCCTGTCTAACTCTTCATGCCAGGGACTGGATGAGGAAATTCCCACTATCAGCTAAGCTGCTTTTCTGCTTGTTTTGTTCAGTCAGAGCAAGGCAAAGCAATGGAGCAACAAGTAATTTGAGCTCCATATCTATAAACAGGCTGTGTGGACAAATAAAGTGAGCAGACAATCTTTCAGTTCCAGGACAGTGTCAAATTCTGGGCTACATCCAGATTTTCCTGAGGACCTCCTGAAGTGGCATTTTCATCCCGAATATGATAAATTGATCCTGAATTGGTGCCAAGAAGTCGTGATGTATCTGTTAAGAGGGCATAGCAAAATGTTGCCTGCTGCTGCCTGCTTCTAGGTTAAACTATAGCCACACATTCCTAACTGAACTGGTTAATTGAAATCAGCATTAATCATCCATGTAACAGTAATTGTGGCAGCTTCATAACAATAGAAAGCCCAGTGGCAATAGGTACAGCTCATATGTGAACAAGCATCCCAACATTTGTACAGTGTCCATAGTCCATGAGGAGTCTAATAACAGGGACCTCAAATCTATCAAAGGCTTCAATATAGTGACCTTGCAAAAAGTGGCATGCGCAATGACCTTGATGTGTTCCTTGTGAAATTCAAAAGGATGTCAGTGGCAACACAATACCTAAAGGAGCATTGGGTGGCTTGTTTAACCATCCTAGCCTACATACTAGGGACTTGACCTAGGGACTGCCCAAATATGCTATCAGAGCAAGGCCAGCATCTTAGATTAACAAACACCAATAAAAAAATACTGCATCCCCCAAACAGGAAGGATCAGGCGGTGTTGTCAGAGGATGAAAGAAACACTGCTAGCTCAAATTCAAATCTAAAATCCAGACCACACTCAAGTAACTATTCTTTTCATGTTTAAATGATTTACCCAGATTGTCTGAATTGGGGGAAAAGATTGGATCATACAAACAGGAAAGTATGGCTGGAAGGTACCTTATGAGGTCTTCTAGTCCATCACCCTGATCAAGGCAGGATCATCCCTGACTTAACCATCCCAGCCAAGTGTCTGTCCAACCTGCTCTTGACAATTTCCAGAGAGGAACATTTTTCAGCTTCTCTCGGTAGCCTGTTCCAGTGTTTGACCACCCTGATATTTAGAAAGATTCCCCTAATTTCCAACCTACATTTTCTCTGCTTCAGCTTGAGGCCATTTCTCCTAATCCTATCCCTGAAAGCCACAGAAAAAAGTCCATCTCCATTCTCTCTATAATCACCTGTTAGGTATTTGAAGGCTGTTTTCAAATTTCTCTTCAGTCTTCTCTTCTCCAAACTAAACCCTAGTTCTTTCAGCCTTTCCTCATAAATCTCGCTTCTCAGACTCCTAATCGTTTTTATCACTGTTGTTGAACTCATTCCAATGTGAGCACATCCTCCTTGAACTGGGCCCAAAACTAGACACAGTACGGTGAGGCCTTAACAGCACCGAATAGAGGAGAAAAGTCAGTTCCCTTGATTTGCAAGTGATATTCCTGTTACTATAGCCCAGTATGCCGTTGGCTTTTCTGCAACAACAGCACGCCTTTAGCTCATATTTAGCTTCTGGGTAAACGTAAACCCCAGGTCCTTCTCTGCAATACTTCAGCCTAGCCAGTCGCTCCCAGTCAGTATTTGTGCATGCCATTATACTGACCGAAGTGCTGAACTTTGTACCTGTCCTTGTTGAATCTTGTTGGGTATTGAAGCAATAGCTCAGGGAAATGGCAGAAACTGCCTTGTAAGGTTCCCTAGATGCTGTCTGACTGATTTCCTTCACCTTCTGGGCCAGGCTATGATTTTGTTGTAACACTTTCGATTTAAGTATATTCATGTGATAACTGTGTTGCATACTTCAGTTTCCTTGAGTAGCTTGTAAGGGCATGGAGGAAGAAGGGGTGGGAGTGAGGGGTGGGAGTGTTAAGGTGATGGCTAACAATAGGGGCTTGTTGACACTTCAGTGAGCTTGTGGTAGAATACCATCTCTGTCTCTTCCCAAATTCTGCTATCTGACAGTTTGGTTACCATGGTCACTGCAAAGGGCAGACACCTCTGCCCCATCAGCTTCAGGTAACTCTGAGTTGTAACCTGAGCTGGATACATTCTTGAAGGCAGGGGAAAACCTGCTCCCTCTACCTACGTGACTGGCCGCTATTACCTGTCAGCTCTATCTTCCTGAGGGAGCCCTGGCACCCAGCTTGCTGGACTTATAATGGACTTTTTCTATTCTCCCCCACCCCCCGCCCCACACACACACACATACCTCATTCAGCCATAACTAAGCAGAAGAAAACTTTAATAGGCATCTCAGGCCATACATTCCCCGGTCCCACTATGGGAGGCCTATTTAAACTTGATTGACTAAAACTCGGGTGCTGGGTTAGGGAATGCTGAGGCAAGAGACCAAGTCAGAGGGGTATGGGCAACAGTTGAACAATGGTAAAGGGTTCATCACAGCGTCCAGCCCATTGGAGCCCTCACCACCAATGTTGTCATACTTTTCCTGGGATGACTGGTGGAAGTCCTCCCCACAAAGTTTATGAACACTCCAAGTAATCCCCTTAAGTCTGTTAAAAGACTACAGTAAGATCTGGAAAAGTCATGCTAAGCTAAGGCTTAGTCACTACAGGTAAAAATGTAAAACCCTGATGCTGCAAGCACATCTAAGCCATCTGATCAGAAACAATGAGGTATTCCATCTAGTATATGTGCTATCCATAAGAATTTCAAGCTGGCTCCTAAGTGTCTGGTTACTCCTTAAAAACTTATGCTTTTCCTGGTTATTAATCAGTTTCTTGAGATGTTCCAAACCAGATAACCCCTTGTCAATAGAAAAGGCAATTATTTATACAATTAAAAGAATGCTTTGAAGAAGCTGAGAGTATAAAAATCTGAAAAATCAGCAAACAAGTGTTCTTCAAGAGAGAAATCTCTCTGACACCATCTGCTGTTGTTCTCGAGAAGCTGGAACAAACAGAATGTCTCCCTTCAAGGATTGCGCTAAGAACTTTACCTGTCAGCATTGGAACCCAAGTGCTTGGGACTGGTGAGACCCCAGCTCTCACTCTCTCTCTATCTTCTTCTCTCTAGGCATAGCTTTCTGAACCTGAATTGTATCAATTAAGCTTGAGCTAAGTTTCCCCAAATACTTAGTGAAACCAGGGTAGTATTGTAATTGTTTGTGCTTGTTTCCCTTTACAGGTCTATTACTACAAGTACCATTATATATTTCATACACTTACCAATAAATAACTTTTATAGTCAAACTGGTGGTAACCAGGTGTATGTTTCCTTCTCTACTTTTCCTTCCCCACTTGCTCTGCAGCAACACTTCTTTTACCTAAGCTAAAGATCCCTGTGAAGCGCAGAAATACCGTGGGGTCTGCTCATCAAGAGGCTACCACTACTAGAACAGTTAGGGCAAAAGATTAGGACATGCTGAGTTTGAAACACATAAGGGAATCAGCTTGTACAGGCTGATTGACCCAGTTTGGCTCAGACGTGCTCTGATGAACTGAATGCTGGCCCATGAGGGTGTCAGCTAGACACCTAGCTGGATTCAGAGGTATTCCGTTTATCTGTGTGTGTGTGTGTGTGTGTGTGTGTGTGTGTGTGTGTGACTGCTTTGGTGACTGGAGGAACCCAGCCCCATTGAAACTGAGTCCTGCAAGATAGCTCCACGGGGGGTGAGGACTTGCAGAAGGGAGAGGTACAGCTCCGTATAGAAACACAAGTAACACAAGCAGCACAAAGACCCTAGAAATATGGCACATATGGCAGTAATGCAGCACAAAGGCCAATTGTGCTTCCACAGCCCACTGGTAGCTGGCCCAGAGGTGTCATGCTATCACAAATGGCAGTAGATCACAGACAGGCAGCATGCCCCACTGCCAGACTGCTGCAGTAGGTAAAGGGTGCAGGGAACTCTCAGCAGTCCAGCTGGCAAGAGGGGTAGTGTCCCCAGACACCAAGTGATGGAGCCCCAGAAGCTCCTGAGAGTGAGTAGCCCTGAACTACATCCCAGGACAGCTTTTTATTCCACTGGGGCCAACACAAGGCAGATTTTTATACTGCTGGGCCCAACACAGGTGCTGGCCCCAGGATCTAGCTTCCCTTGACTGCAGATCCAGGAGGAGCCAGGCAGAGTTATTTTGCCCCAAGTGGCACAATTCGTCCCATACCAAAATGCATGTCCAGGCACATACACTGAGGCAAAAAGCCCTGGTTCAAATTTGCACCGCTCTTATTTGAGCTGCCGCAAGCGCATGTACTTGCATGTACTCAGAGTCTAAGGAGCTACACTTAGGCTAGCTTCAGGGTATACTCAGAAATCTTTGCAAGGTTGAATGTCCTCAACCAGTAATGCCCCTGGATGCGTCTTTGTTAGGGACATCCTCTAGCTGGGAAAGACAGCTGCTTTTGCTGTAAAGACAAGGACTGTTCAGAAGCTCATTGCACATGACCAAGGCTTGGTATAAAACTTAAAACTCTTGACAGTGACAAAAAAGGAGTTCTTCAGTCATTAAACTACTCACTGTTACATCCTGGGGAAGGGCTCCAGCGTGTATGAATGCACCGTGTATTTCCTGTTTCATTTCCATCTGGAGTTGTGTAACCAATGACACATCTATAGGTTGTTTCTTCATTTAAATTAAATATGTCCTTCTTTTCAGTGAAATAACCATGAGTTATCTCTACTTTTTTACATGTGTCTGAAACAAAAGAAAAGAAAGAGAACCATATCAAGCTAAAATATTATTAAAATGATTTGCAAAAACTTAAGGTGACTTTGAAACAAATGAAATAAAATGTTTCACTTTTTAAAAACACATCTGTTCTTTTATCTCGCATTTACATTTTTGAGAGTGGGTGAGGAATGTAAGAAATCATCAACCAGTTGATCAATATTATATGCCATCATTCCTTCTATTCTTGTACAAACCAATATAAAAGTTGGCTGGATGGAAAATGGCAAATTCTTCATTTTGTTGGGAAGAGTTCCCATTTAATTATATATGGCTTGCATAGAAATATTGTATTTTCTCCCACATAACGTGCACCATTTTTCTCCAGCTGAACAGGGGTAAATTGAGATGTGCATTATATGCAAGGAAAAGGGATCCCCACACATCCATAAATTTGGGTAAAGGGTGGGAGGAACAGTGGCAGCATTAATAGCTATGGCTCTGGAAGCCAAGGCAAATAATGCTGCCACCTCTCAATCCTTTCTCCCTACCACCAAATTTCTGGACCTGTGGGAAGCTCCTCTCCCAACCAGGGATGAATTTGGAGGGTGTGTGAGATTGTTTTGCAGCTGGAACTGGCATGCAGTCTAAGTCAGCATGCAGTCCTGGACCACAGAGCAGGTGCACGGTCACAGACTCAGAGCATGGCCCTGGAGCCAGTGTGCTGGATTGATTCCAGCATGCAGTCCTGGAGTCAGCATGCTAGAGTCGGCCCGGCCATGCAGCCCCAGTGTCTGCATACAGGATTGGACCCTGCCACATAGCCCCTGCTCTGGCACATGGCCCCCAGTCTAGACTCCACCTTCAGTGCATGGATCCTAACCACCCATCCCAAGCCTCCAGCACACAGCTCCTAGTCCATGGTCCCCAAGCTGGCACACAGATCCCAACCCCAGTGTGCAGCCCCTAAATCCAGATTTTGTCTCCTTGTTAGGACCTTTCAAAAGTAGGGTGCATGTTTTCTAGGACTTTTTCTAAAGGAGCCTTAGATCTATAATGTACTTCACAAATGTGAAGGGACTTCTGCATGAAACGCAGCCCTATATATATATATATCCCACAGCATGACCACATAACCTGTCTTCTTGAGATACTTCCAACCCCACTATGATATACTTCATCTCCTAGAGGTGGTATACCTTAGGACTACTACCAACAGGACATTTCCTTCTGGGCATTCTCTGCCTGAATTTACTAATTTTTGAAATACATTGTACCTCTTTTCGTATATATCTGGGAGGTTACAGATGTGGAGGGAACACAAATTTGAGGAAGAATGGAGATGTTTGTGTATGTACCCAAGTTCTCTTATAGTATTTGGCTGACTGGAATGGTTTGCTAAACTTTAAATTCCATATGGAATATCGAATGATGGCCAAGCACCTCAGGTCTACTGCACTAGTTATCCAATATAACCATAGAGGAAGGATGAGCACAAGAAGAATATGAAAAGCTGTGTTTAACTTATTTAGCAACACCTTAAAGCATGCTTCAGGTGTAGATATTGAAATGTGCTAAATCAACCCAAAAGAAATCACACAGCACACATGCTCTTGTCCGATAGGGAGCTTTTGGGAAAGATGAGTCTCCTTTGGGTACCACCACTTTTTGGACCACTCTGCATTCAGGCCCTGACCAGGCTGAAGGGAGGATCTGAAACTTGGGTTGGGTATCTGCTTTGTGTTGGGGATAAGCCTTTTTTTTTATCCTTATGGATCCTTATGGAAATCCACAAATATTCAATCAAGCTATAAGCCAACAACAGTCAGTTGTCAAATGCTCAATAAGACTTGCTTGAGCTTGATTATCCTAGCATCTGGAGATTTCTTCTACACTGAACATGTTCAATCCTAGGATTGCAGAGGCCGAGCAGGACTTTCTCTACAGCGTTTTTTCCTAGCTCTGGAACCACAACATTCAAATCACTACAATTCAAAGGCTGCACTATTATTGCCCCCTCTCTATGGATGAACTCGTGGAAGAAGATGTGGACAGTAGCATGGACATCATTATTATTATTATTTGCCATACTGATCACAAAAAGACAAAACACAAAATGCAAAAACAAACAAACACATGGTTTCTATCCCAGACAATCTGACCTCTAAATAGGAGGCATGAGGTAAAACTCTGGAAGCATCTCAGGAGCATGCACTAATATACAAGTTATCTGTTAGAGTTGGTTGTTATCTATTTTAAGCAAACTTTAATACCACAGCTATGTTTTTAACCAAGGTCCAACAGAATATAAACACTTACTGTCAGGGATACATCTTGGAGTAGGCCACCAACCATTCTTGGTGCATGTAACAGTGCGTTGCTGATTCTCACGGTCGTTCTCTGAATTACATGAATAGGTCATTCTTTCATTTATTTTGTATGATGTTCTCCAATAGTTTCCGAGGAATCTGCCATTTTCCAAATGATCTGCATGACAGGTTGCTGAAAAAATAGTTAAAGCCCAGTTAGCAGGAGGGAGTCAAGAGTGTGATGCTGGGGTACAGAGACTGGAGCTAGCTTGGAATTAGAAGAAACTGTAGAAAGAAAACCACCCGCTGCACAAAACTGCCACACTTTATGCAGAAAGACCTTTATTTCCAAACCTGAATCAAAGAACTTGATTTGTATAAGGTTGTTCATGGGCAGCAGGGAACCAAAGGTAGGAGCATGGAGATCCTAAGGAGTAAAGGCAAGAAAAACCAAACCTAAGAGTACTGTCTATATGGTAGGAGGAGAAGCAGGGAACAGTTAGGACTGGATGGAGAAGGACTCTGAGCATGGTAGTTGAATAGGTTAGGAAAACAAGAAACTGGTCTGGACTTTAAGATGGACATTCAATTATACCCAGAAGATAAGCTTTGCTTTTTAGGAAAAGTTCCTGTCACAGAAAGTTTACAATTGAAATACCACACATGGCACAACAAGTGGAGCTGACAAAGGTCAAAGGTTGTGGTGATCTATTTATCCCACAAGTCCTTGGCTCAGGAACATATACCATCATGGCAGGTCACCTACAGAGTTGTTATTTTTGTATTTATCCTAAGAAAGTTATGACAATAACAGCTATAGAGTTTAGTCAATAAAACACAGGTGCTTCTTACGGTCAAGGATACATCTTGGAGTAGGCGACAAGCCATTCTTAGTGCATGTAATCCTGTCTTGCTCATTTTCAGGGCTATAGCCCTGGTAACATGAATATGAAGTTGTTTCACCTTCTTTGAATTTTCTCCAAGAGCTATAGTTGATTCTACCATTTTCCAAACGCGGGAAAGAACATGTTTCTAAAGTAAAAAGATCAGATAGGGTTAATCACAGGAAATCAGGCATGTACAAAGAGGGCTGGAGGAAGCGGGATGGGGAGTGGAAAATAAATCCTTTAAATATCAGCTAAGAATTACAAAAAAAAGGGCAAAATTAACCTGTGTGCTGCAGAACACAGTGGTACTTGATACCAAAAAGAACTTCATTTTCAAATCGGATGCAAAAGTTTTCCCACAGCCTTGCACCTTGTGTCATACCTGTGCATAGGGTACAATATCATACAAGGTGCAAGGCTCTGGAAAATCAGGTCTAATACACCAGACTATCACCTGACTCAGCCTCACCATTAGCTGACTTCTGAAATGTATTATCATTTACACCAACCATGGCCTAATACATGTCTGAAATATTGATCTCTAGCACTAGTTTCAAGAAGACTTCATGATACTGCTCCTTCAAGTTATTTTACTTACAGGTATTCTTAGCTCTCTCATAGACTCAGTCTCAAAATAAAGAATGCGAAAATACAAACCAGCCTGCAGAACCCAAATGGTACTGAATCTCCAAGCTCACAGGCAGATCTGTTTCACAGCACTCGATTAGCGCTGTGGTCAGGGTCAGGCAGCAGCTGACAAGATTTTTGAATTTATAACCAAACCAAAAGTAAGGTGTGAAGGGTTTGTTTACATCATGCCATCTTGATGCAACACTGCCGTAGAAAACATTGCTAGATCATGACCCCAGCCTATGGTAAAACCTGGTTGCAGAAAAAGGCTCCTTTTCCCTATTTTGTGCAGGGCACGGGCTCTGAGATTTCTCTGGAGTAATGTGAAGTGATACTGGTAAAATCCAGAGATGTCAGGGCTGAGCCTTTCAAACCATGTTCACAATATTTATCTTGGAGGCAGCTAATTTGAACAATTATTTTTCAGTGGGGCTCAGATTTGCATCTCAGATCCTGCCACAACATGACCACTGATTTATTTTCCTCCTCAAGACTTTTTACCAGGACAGTTTTATGCTGTATGTTTGGGAAGAATCTTTCCTTCATGCATCTTCAGAGTCCTACTTGGAACTCATCTATTCTCACCTCATCCCTTCCATTTCTGGCCTTCCTGCAGTCAGTGGTAAGTTGTCATTGACTTTACTGTCATCAGGAATTCAACATGAACCCCTAAGGCTTATAGGAGTCAAGAGTGAGCTGGTCTCGTTTATACCTTCTGAAAACTAAGCACACTCATTCCCCCTTTTTGCCCCCATGTCTGCTATAGTCTGGAGGCAAAGAAGGTTGAGACTTTACATTCCAACCTTCTGTACATTTTTCTTAACCCCTTTTCACCTGCCACCATGAATGCAGCAATTGACAAGTTCAATATGACTGAAAGGTCCTAAGTAGTCAGAGCTTTCTTCTTTTATCCGGACACTAAATAGACAAAGCCTCCCAGGCTGAGTGCACCTTCAGATTGTTCCTGCAAATTCACTTCTTTCATGACTTTGTTACATATTACAACATGTATGTGCTAAGTCAGAGGAAAGTTAAGTAACATTCAAGTTAGAACATGTTCTGAGCAGTCACATAGTAACATTTCCCACAATGTCTGGCCTGCTCTGACTTGCTGTTAGAGGGCTAGGGAGCAGACTGGAGTGCCTTTTTTGCATATTTTCAATGCATATTTCAGCAGATCTTCTGCTCAGACCTCCACTGCCTGCTTGTCATCTAGCCACATGGAGGAGTGCAAAGCTCTGGACATCTTCAGCAGCTGGAGTATGGGGAAGAGTGCACACAGTACACCTAGACACCCACCTCATGCTGTCACTGAACATTTGGTGGAAGTTGCTGGGCAGAGAGAAGTGGAGGGGTAGGGGAGTGGGGTGGTGGCCAGTGTCCATGGTAGCCCATGTTGGTATGGAACTGGGGCCGTTGCTTGTGGTCAAATGGGGGAGAGTGTGGTATATGGAATGTACCTTTAAGGGGCCAGCAGTAGGATGACCCAGTCTTTTCCCCTGATGCCCTATGGGTGTGGTTTGTGCCTTCTGAGCTATTGTTCCTGTTACCTCTCAGCTCCATGTGCTTGGGGAACCCTGGCACAGGACACAGCCTATCTGACTTGCAAAGAATTCCTCACCCCTCCCCTCCTCTACCTAAACAAAACTGATTAAGATGCAGTGGGAGATGCACCTAAAACCCTCCGGATAAGGGTGTCAAGAGTGAAACAACTGCCCTAGGTCTCATTTGCATCTGAGATGGAACTAGATTACAACTCATTTATATGGGAGACGGAGAACAGAAAGCCTGAAGCAGAGACTGCAGTGAATTCTGGGATCAGAGAAGCAGGAGAGCACTGCATGATGGGGAATCTGTGTTCCAAATGCTAATCAACCCATGTTTACACACACCCAGCTCAGCATTTATCAGACTAGTTATAATCTGGATTTACAAAGGACTTTTCCCCTCTGCCAGACACACACACACTGCTAAGTTTAATAGGCATCTCAGGCCGTGCATTCCCCAGTCCAACTATGGGAGGCCTATTTAAACTTGATTGACTAAAACTCAGTTGCCAGGCTAGGGAATGCTGAGAGAAGAGACTGAGTCAGAGGGGGTATGGGCAACATTTGAACAATGGTAAAGGGTTCATCAGAGTGTCCAGCCTGTTGGAGCTCTGAGCACAAGTGTTGTCATACTTTTCCCGGGACGACTGGTGGAAGTCCTCCTGCCCAAATGTTATAAACACTCCAATAATTGCCTTAAGTCTGTTAAAAGACTACAGTAAGATCTGGAAAAGTCAGGCTAAGCTGAGGCTTGTTCACAACAAGTAAAAATCCAAAATCCTAATGCTGCAAGCTATCTAGTGTTTCTGAAGAAACCATGAGATATCCCATCAGTATATCTGCTATCCATAGGAATTTCAGCTGACTCTCAAGTGTCTGGGTACTCCCTAACCATATGTGTTTCCTGATTATCAATCAGTTTCTTGAGACATTCCAAACCAGATAACCCCTTGTTAATAGAAAAAAGAATGATTTACTCTATTAAGAATGATTTGAAGAAGCTGAACTGAGGGTATAAAAATCTGTAAAAAAAGCAGCAGTGTGTGCGCTGACACCATCCACTGTTCTTCTCAAGAGGCTGGAGGAAACATATCGTCTCCCTTCAAGGATTGTGCTACAAACTTTACCTGTCAGCTTTGCAACCCGAGTACCTTGGACTGGTGAGATCCCAGCGCTCTCTCTCTCTTTTCCCTCTAGACATAAATTTCTGAACCTGAACTGTACTAGTTAGCTTGAGCTAAGTTTCCCCAAATACTTAGTGAAACCAGGGTAGTATTGTAATTGTTTGTGTTTGTTTTCCTTTGCATGTCTATTACTACTAGTGTCATTATATATTTCATATACTTGGTAATAAATAACTTGTATAGTCAAACTGGTAGTAACTGGGTATATTTTTCCGTCTTTACTTTTCCTTCCACATGTGCTCTGCAGCAATGCTTCTTTTACCTAAGCTAAAGGTCCCTGTGAAACCCCAAAATACTGTGGGGTCTGCTCATCAATGGGCTAAAGATTGGGACATGCTGAGTTTGAAACACATAAGGGGATCAGCTTGTACAGGCTGATTGACCCAGTTTGGCTCAGACATGCCCTAATGAACTGAATGCTGGCCCATGAGGGTATCAGCTAGACACCCAGCTGGATTCAGAAGTATTCTCTTCACCTGTGTGCTTGTGTCTGACTGCAGTTTATTCTTGCTCTCATGAACTGATTCTTGGCATATCAGGGTGTCAGCCTGTCCATGCTGATCAACCCGGCTGGGTCAGGTGTGTCATGTTATTGTGTGTGTGTTTGTGTGTATGACTGATTTGGTGACTGGAGGAACCCAGCCCCATTGAAACTGAGTCCTGCAAGATAGCTCCACTGGGGGTGAGGACTTGCAGAAGTGAGATATATAGCTCCGTATAGAAACACAAGTAACACAAGCAGCACATTGATAAAATTACCAAGACCCTAGAAACGTGTCCCTAATAAATGAGCACACCTCAAAGTAATGGGCAAATCTGGTAACAAAGGTGACACCCTAAAAGATGACAGCATTCCCTGCTGACATACCCCTCCTCTCCTGGGACCCACACAGCAATATATGGGTCTGACACTGATGATAACAACACTGTCTTTAAGGAATGCAGGGCCTTATATGCACATAAATAAAATCCTCTGATTGTACATTTTTGTATGTATGTGCACTGCAAATTTGTCTCAGGGATTGGATCCTACCCTGCTGAGCCTGTCCCAAGGCATGCAGAATCCACCCAGAAGTAAAGCAAGGATGCAAGTGGGCTGAAATCCACTGACTCATGCTAGTGCATGCAGAACATCCACAGAGGAGGAGGAGGAATGGGCTACTAGTGGTCATTACTATGTGGCCCAGTTGCATAGTAGGGCTTTGGATTGGGTTTCCACCCTGTGATTTACATGAACTGCTTAATGCTTAAATAAGGCACTGAGAGCCCTGTCTCAGCCCTTGAGAAATTTAGCTGGCAGTTACCAGCTGTGGGTGCATCTGTGTGTGTCTGTGTGTGTATGTGTGCGTGAATCTGTGTGTCTGTGTTCATGGCAGGGAGAGTGTGTTTGTACCTGTGTGCCCATGTGCAGAGAATGAGTGAGAGTATAGTGCATGCCTGTGTGTGTGTGTGCGCGCATGTGTGCGTGAACATTTGGCTGTGGTGGGGAAAGGGGCTGTGGGGGAGGGAGCAGGAAGCGGAGGCACCGCTCATTGTTTTTCAGAAATATAGGGAGTAAAAGGCAGGCCCAGGGCGGTATAGGACTACTACTGAATGGGCAAAAGCAACTGGTGACAGACAGAGGGGACAAGGCTGAACTTCTCAATGAATTCTTTGCCTCATTGTTCCTAATTGAGGGGCAAGACAAGCCTCACAATGGGTTGTAGAGAGGCAACAGTAGGGCTCCAGACTACCAAGCGTTGACCCTGAGATGTTGCAGTCACTTGGAAGGACTGGATACATTTAAGTCAGCAGGCCTGGATGAGCTCCTTCCAAGGTTACTGAAGACACTGGCTGATGTCATTGCACAGCCACTGGCAAGAATATTTGAGCACTCATGGCACACGGGCCAGGTCCCAGAGGACTGGAAAAGGGCCAATGTGGTCCCTATTTTCAAGAAGGGGAGGAAGGAGGACCCAGACAACTATAGGCCAGTCAATCTCACCTCCATCCTTGGCAAAGTCTTTGAAAAGATTATTAAGGCTCATATATGTGAGAGCCCAGCAGGAAACATTATGCTGAGGGGAAACCAGCATGGGTTCGTAGCAGGTAGATCATGCCTGACTAATCTAGTCTCTTTTTACAACCAGGTTACAAAACACCTGTACGCAGAAGTAGGGGTAGACATCATTTACTTAGACTTCAGGAAGGCCTTTGATACGGTATCCCACCCCATACTGGTGAACAAATTAACAAGCTGTGACTTGGATGATTACACAGTCTGGTAGGTGGCCAGTTGGCTAGAGGGTCACACCCAGAGAGTGGTGGTGGATGGGTCAGTATCGACCTTGTCACAACCCAAGGGGATGATTTTTGTTTGTGTGTGCTTCGGCACTGCTAAATCATTTCCCGCCACTCGTAGCTTTCATTGCAGGGTGCATTTCTGAGCTGCAGAAAGGAGATGCATGGTGCAAAGGAGTTCCCGCCACCCTCATGCAAATTTGTGTCCCACTATTGGCCAGTTCTAAATTATTCCCACGTGGCGGCTAGCGATTGGCTTGCTAGCCGTATAAGAGGCTTGAGCGGTTTCCGCCCAAGTTGGAGATCTCCGGAGGAGAACCCTGCAAGGGGGTACTCCGTAAACATCTTGAGGAGAACTCTAGGTGTGCTGCGGAGCCTATCGGACTCAGCGCGTGTGCCTTAGAGCTGGCTATAGAGGTCTGATCAGCCTCTGGCCTCTCCCCGTTGCCAAGCGCAATCCTTCGACGAACCCCTCTTCCCTGCGCGCAAGTTCCACGAAGCCTAGCAAACTTCGTGTGAGTGAATCCAGAGCTCTGTCTGAGTCCTTAAACTGGGACTTAAGCGAAGTTTTCCTGGAAGTTCTCCAGCCTGCACTGCGACCATCTACGGTATAAGTAAACAATCTTAAATCAACCATTAAGCATCTATGCCTAATTCTAGCCTGCCGCCTGCCTTCCCCGACCCGGCGTGTCCGGGCTGCTGGCCACAGCCCGCCGCACGAAAAAAGGGCCTCGGACAGCTCCTGGCCCGCACATGGCGACGAGGATGGGATCAGGGGAAAGCACGCTGGAGCTAGAATTAGTTAAGAACTGCCCTTGGCACAGTGGAAAACACCAAGTAGAAAACTTTATGGAACTGGAGGCGCATATCGCTTACCACCAGGCGGGCGGAACGGGTGAGAGATTTATCAGTGGACGCATTTCGCTGAAGGGAGAAGAGGGAGCTTTGGAAGACGGAGCCCAGAAAGAGAGGGAAGTGTATCTGCACCCCACGGTATTCAGGTGTATGATGAGTGATGAGCGGGTCCGGTTCAGGCCCCTCAATACTGTGTCCCTCGCCAGAGTCAACCCGGCAGGCACAGTAAACCCGACCCTCACCCGGGAGTGTGCCCATTGCCTAAGATATGCTTGGGAGAGTGAAGAACCGGTGCCGATCGGCCAGTTCTCCCCTTTCATGGTGGCATCTAGATTGAGGGGTCACGAGCTTCCATCCGAGCTCCGCGAAGATCTGGAGACGGAGGAACGTTCCGCGGATGAGAGGGTGGCCCCACAATACGACAAGGGGGGAGTACTGACTGCAACTTTCTGTATGATAACTGATCTAATGAAAAAGAATTTAAGTTTGAAAGCCCAGCTGCATATGGCTGTACGAGCGGTCAAAGAAGTGGCTGAGAAAAAGAATCCTGAAACGCCAGTCCAAGATGGCGCCGAGCAAGAGGGAGACTGTGTGGAAGAACCGGAAAAGAAGGGTGGAGCTTCGGAGGAACCCGTGAGAGTTC
>NW_005841960.1:3215950-3217423 GCF_000455745.1 Alligator sinensis | reverse complement strand
ACCTATTATGCTCGCACCAGAACTGAACTACAGGAGTTGTGTAGAGAATCAAGAATCCAACCTGAAGAAACTCTAGCTGTGTGGTTGGGACGTTTGGTTGTGGAACTTGGATCCGACCTTCTGAACCAGGAAGAAGCAAGCTTCTTAGTCAGACAAGCTTTGTGGAGTAGAGGACATGTCACTGACATCGACATGATAGCGGTTAACGTTCACTGGCCTATTCCACTGCCAGCGCTTGTTGCAGGACTGATCGGTCAGAAAGCCCACATATGGCATGACAGACGGCCAGAACATACCGGCGCAGAACATCTCATGCTAGCAATCATCGGAGTCTCGTACTGTGCCTGGAACCCCAGAGCATGTACGCTGGGACTAACATCACCCCAGTGAATAAGACCATGGCCTCACCGTCATCTACGAGATCCTGGAACTGTTCCAGTGACCGTTTACAGCATAGATAGTTGTCTTGAGGTTTATGGACGAAAAAACATTGCTGTCCTCCGGATTTTGCTCAACCCAATGGTGAACCAACCTGTGAGTAACCTCCTTCGTCAGTTGTCCCGACTGTGTATCCTGATGGAGCCAAGATTATCCAGTGATCGGAAACGTCGACACCCGACTGAGATTCAAGGCACAAGACATCACGAATCCGATCTTCCATCATTGCCACAGAGAACACCAGAAGAGCGATACATGTTTGGATTTCTCCTACAGCGTTCTGGACTCAATAAGCGGCACCTTCGGATTTTAGGGGACGCAGGCCAATGGCAACTGGCCTATGAGTTAGGTTTCCAATACCTAGAAGAACTAGATGATGGCTTCTTAACGATTTCATCTAGTTGAGTGTGCAAGAGAGGGTAGTTTAAACTAGCAAACACTTGTATTATATAGAAATAATAGTATAGTTCCATGGAAATTTTGTAAATATTTTGAGATACGTTAACTTATTTTTTTTTGAGAGTTTTATTTACAGGTCCAAAATTCAGAGTGCGTGGTGAAGAGAAGCCCAAAGAATGATAACATCATCGAGAAGTGAGGGCTTGACGCACGACTTTGCCATGACGCCCACTGAAGCCCTGATCGTGCAGTTTTTTGTTATGAATCTAATTATGTGTATATGTATTTGTGTTGGTTATTATTTGATTCGATCCCTAGAGGATGAACTTCTTATTTTAGTGAATGTTGTGTTTACCCGTTTCATTCGACGACCCGTGATAAGAGCTCTTGATCACTCGAGTGACGAGCGTGCAGCATAATTCAGCTGTGCCTTCAGCAAGGGGGGATGTCACAACCCAAGGGTGTGATTTTTCTTTGTGTGCGCTTCGGCACTGCTAAATCATTTCCCGCCACTCGTAGCTTTCTTTGCAGGGTGCATTTCTGAGCTGCAGAAAGGAAATGCATGGTGCAAAGGAGTTCCCGCCACCCGCATGCAAATTTGTGTCCCACTATTGGCCAGTTCTAAATTATTCCCAC
>NW_005841960.1:3194563-3215286 GCF_000455745.1 Alligator sinensis | reverse complement strand
GTGGACTCCAAGATGAACATGAGTCGTCAGTGTGACAAAGCCATCAGAAAAGCTAATGGCACTTTATTGTGCATCAGCAGATGCATGACGAACAGAACCAAGGAGGTGATACTTCCCCTCTATCGGGTGCTGGTCAGACTGCAGTTGGAGTACTGCATGCAGTTTTGGGGACCACACTTCAAGAGGGATGTTGATAACCAGGAGAGGGTCCAGAGAAGGACCATTCGTATGGTTAAGGGCTTGTAGGCCAAGCCCTACGAGGAGAGACTAGGGCACCTGGACCTCTTCAGCCTCTGCAAGAGAAGGTTGAGAGGCGACCTTGTGGCTGCTTATAAATTCATTATGGGGGTGCAGAAGGGAATTGGTGAGGCTCTACTCACCAAGGCACCCCTGGGGGGTCACAAGAAATAATGGCCACAAGCTAGCAGAGAGCAGATTTAGACTGGACATTAGGAAGAACTTCTTCACAGTTAGAGTGGCCAAGGTCTGGAATGGGCTCCCAGGGGAGGTGGTGCTCTCTCTTACCCTGGGGGTCTTTAAGAGGAGGTTAGAGGGGCATCTGGCTGGAGTCATCTGAACCCAGCACTCTTTTCTGCCTATGCAGGGGGTCAGACTCGATGATCTATTGAGGTCCCTTCCAACCCTAACATCTATGAATCTACGAGGTGGGCATGTGCCCCACCTTCCCCAGCCTGGCAGGGTCCACCCAGCCTCCCCTGCCAATACCTGGAGGGTAAGGGGCCCATCCCCTGCTTGCAGCCTAGCTTGAGGCAGGGAGGGGGCCTCCAATTTTGTGTTTGTCCAGGGCTCCAACATACCTTAATATGCATCTGCCTGCCCAGCCAGCTTAAAATGGTCCCTGGACACCCATGCATGGCCAACCTGTGATTTGAGACCGGGAAGCGCATGACTCCTGGTACAGCCCATCTTATCTCTGAAATGTTGCAAGCTCTCACAAAAGGCTTCTGTCTCTTGCCTCTGCAGGGCCAACATCTGAGCACCGAGAAGAATCCACCAGCCCCACCCAGTGGGGATGCGGTATCCAGGTTGCTACCACCCATCACTGGAGCCACCCAGCAGTGTGCCAGTGGTGTACTAGGAACCAGACTCTCCTATTCCAGCAGCTGGTGGCAGTGGCAGAGGAGTGGGAGGTGAGGGAGCAGGCACAGGAGGAAGCCTGAAGTGAGGAGGACATAGCTGAGGCAGAGGCACAGGACTGGGCACAGAGGGACCACTGGGCCCGCATGGAGGCCCTGGAGTGGGAGCACCTGGAGCAGCTTTGGCAGCAGGGGGACACCAACCACTAGGCCATGGACATCCTCCTGGCCCTGGTCCCCACATACATGTCCCCCACTGCCTAGCCCCTGATCCCTGGGCCCTGCCTACCACCCCACAGCAAGCCCCTGCCTGGCCCTGAGAGGAGATCCTTGGGCACCTCCTTCCCACCCACTGGCCCGGCCTCTATCTTGGCCCTGCCACCTCCCACCTGGGCCGGAACCACTACTTTCCACACACTACATGGATAAAGAACCTGCTGCACATGAGGCCACCACCCACTGGGGTCACTGTAACCCCTGGACCCATGGGGGAACATCCAGGAACTGGGGTGCTGAACACCTGCCCTGGGACTTTGCCCCCCAAGCTCCTGTCCCCCCTCCCCCCTCATAGCTCCCCATTCTGGACTTGAAGACCCAAATTATTGTATATAGTTTCCAACCTGTATATAGTTTCCCACTTGTAAGCAGGCTTTTTATTGTTGGTCGGAGGGAAGGGTGGTGGAGGGGCACTGTTGGTTGAGGGGGAAAGCAGGAGGAATGGGCATGGGTATTGTAGGGCAGGGGCTGGATCATCCCTGGTGCAGGGAGGCAGGGTGGGAAAGGAGGGAGGTGCCGTGTGCTGCCCCTGTGCTGGGCACGCAATTCCTGGGCAGAATAGGAGCTGGCCAGGGATCAGAGTTTCCAAGATGGCTGCCAAGTGCTGGCACTTGGGTCTGGCTTCAACATGTCTGCCAAGTGGTGGCAGCCATGTAGCAGAAGGCTGGAGCTCCTCCCAATGGCCACAGGGGCACATGGCAGCACTGGAGGGACTTGGGACTAAAATTAGTCCCAAGGCTCTGAACATGCAGACACCTGCTAAATATCACTTAATTTGCATTAGCTTAATGCACATTGAATGTATTCCCGCTTATTTGTGCATGTAGATATACCCTATGTGCATGTAATTTCAAGAGGTAACACAGTCTCCTTCTGTGTTTCTCAAACTGACCAAGTTAGTGAGCCCTAGTTCAAAGTAAAGAATGTGCAATAAGTAGGGTTGTTGGATTTCCATTTCTTAAGGCTGTCATAAATGGTTCAATACCTTATGACTCCTATCCAGTTCCCAATGGCCTTTTGGGATTTACTGTGGAGAAACAGTGGTCTAAAGGACAGGATTGGGGGTCATGGACTGTTTTTCCATCCTGACTCTGTCCTGGATTTGTTCTATAAACTCTTAAAAATTCTGTGCCTTTCTCTCACACTCTTTATCTTACCTATTTAGATTTCAGGCTCTTTGGGACAGAGATTGTTTATTACTGTGTCAGTGCAGTACAGGGAGCTACCGTTTTTGTTCTACCTTTGGCTATATCTGGAAGACAGCACCATTGATACCTTCATAGGAGAAATTAAAATATGGTTTTCACAGTCTATTTATATGGTGCTACCCATGACTGTACATTATTCTAGTGGCTGTCCATGTTTTCAGGTATAGGCCATGCCTTTATGATATTCTTTGAGACTTATTTGGACACTAGCTGTGTCTATAAAGAACAATTTTCTATATAGGGGTAGATGAAATGTTCACTGGGAATAGATTGTTATTTTCATGGTATTTATGAATCTTAAAATTTAAATCAATCTTTAAGATTCTTGAAGAGCTTTGAATGGTTAAACTAGCTTTGTTTTTCATAGACTCATAGATTCATAGACGTTAGGGCTGGAAGGGACCTTGGGAGATCATCGAGTCTAGTCCCCTGCCCCAAGGGCAGGACGTCAGCTAGGGTCAAAGGATCCCAGCAAGATAAGCATCCAAACACTTCTTAAAGGAGTGCAGAGTAGGTGCTTGCACCACCTCTGAAGGAAGGAAGCCTGTTCCAGACCTTGGGGGCTTGTACAGTAAAGAAGTTTGTCCTTATGGTCAGCCTAAAATGGTCTTGGAGGAGTTTGTGACCATTGGTCCTTGTCATCCCTTGGGGTGCTCTGTTGAACAGACGTTCCCCCAGATCTTGATGCACACCCCTGATGTACTTATAGGTTGCCACCAGCTCACCCCTGAGTCTGGGCTGCTCGAGGCTGAAGAGTCCCATGGCTCTCAGCCTCTCTTCATAAGACCTCTTCTCCTGTCCTCTGACCATGCACGTGACTCTCCTCTGAACTCTCAAGTTTCTCCACATCCTCCTTGAATTGTGGAGCCCAGAACTGGATGCAGTACTCCAGCTGCAGCCTCACCAAGGCTGAGTACAGTGGGAGGATGACATCCTGAGGTTTACTTGAGAAGCATCTACAGATGCAAGCCAGAGTTTGGTTTGCTTTACCAGCTGTGACATCACATTGGTGGCTCATGTTCATCTTGTGGTCTCTTTTGGCCTTGGTGCTAGCGAACATAGCACTGCCAAGCCTATAAGCGCGATGAAGGTTTTTTGTCCCCAGGTGGAGTACCTTTCATTTGTCGGTAATGAATGTCATCAGGTTTATATCTGCCCACTTTTTAGCCTATCCAAGTCAGCCTGGATCACTAGCCTATCCTTAGGTGTGTGGACTTTCTACCCCAAAGTTTGGTGTCATCAGAAAACTTGGCCAGTCCACTTCTGACACCAGTATCCACATTGTTGACAAAGATGTTAAAGAGAACAGGTCCAAGGACAGAGCCTTGGGGGACACCACTGATCATGGAGCACCATCTTTATTCATTTCCATTGACCACCACTCTCTAAGTCTGGCCTCAGAGCCAATTCCTCAGCCACCAGACTGTGATGTAGCCGAGGCCACAGTTGGCCAATTTTTCCAAGAGGAGATCATGGGACACCAGATCTAAGGCTGTGTTAAAGTCCAGATATATGACGTCAGTCACTTCTCCCTTGTCCAGGTCCATCACCTGATCCTTGAAGGAGATGGGATTGGTCAGGCAAGACCTACCTGCAACAAACCCATGCTGTCTCTCCCTTAGGATGTTGCCATCAGCCAGCTTATCAAGAATGGTCTCTGATGATTTTTTCCAGAATCTTTCCAGGGATTGGGGTCAAGCTGATTGGCCTGTAGTTCCCTGGATCTACTTTCCTCCCTTTCCTTAAGATGGGCACCACACTGACCTTCTTCCAGTCTTCAGGTACTACACCTGAGCTCCAGCAGTTTTTGAAAATCTTCACCAGTGGCTGGCCTATGGCTGCTGCCAACTCCTTAAGTACTCTGGGGTGCAATCTGTCAAGACCCGCTGACTTGAAGGTGTCCAGCTTCTCAAAGTGTTCCTTTACAAGGTCTACATCAATGCTGTGTATAGATTCACCCTTACCCTGGCCATCCTGCATCTTGTAGCTTTTGTAGCTTGTGCATGATTGTGAAAAACACCCGGCTTTTTGTAGCCTTTCTTTGAATCAGAGTGAAATGTGAAAGGTTTTCCAAGTAGTAATGACAGAGTTTGGAATGAGAAATTGAAGTGGAAAAATGATGTGCCATAGGGCTGACTAGGTGCTTCATGCGCCAGTCGAATTTTCTGTTGACATTACAGAAGTCCTCGATCAGCCACATAGGTCACCTTAAATACATGTCTTCTACATACGGAGTGCTGCAAAATGGAATATTATGGGTTGGCATCACTTTGCATTCAGAGCATCTGAAAGCAGTACTCCCCAGCTTTACCATCAAGAAGTAGCCCTCAGAAGGGAAAATCAGACTGAGCCCAAACAGTAGCTGCTACAGAAACTGCCACAGAAACTGTCCTGGAAATAATACATTTCCATATGTCAGTGAGTGCACGTGCATGTTTCTATGCATGCACAGACAAACATATGTACAGAAACATAAACACACAGAAGACGCACATGCACAGACTCAAGGGGGACAGAAGGGAAAACAATTCCCTCTAAGCATTTCAAGTTAACAAAAACATCTGTAAACACCATATCCATTTCATTATTTTTCTCCTCGTCATAAGGTTTTACAACCTACAGCACCCATCCCCTGTGGGTCTCTACCCAACAGGTTATACACAATCCTTATCCATAACTGTTCAGTTAGCTAGGCCCAAGTACCTCTCCATAACTCAATTGCTCTCAAAGGGGTATCACAGCCTCCCCATCCCCTTGCTACAGGGGTAGAAATGTCAGGGGAGGTGACAAGGGCCAGCACAGGGGAGGGAGCAGGTTAACTAAAAGAACAGACAACAAAAGTCTTCTCCAAAACCCAACCCTCTATGGCTGCTGCCTATTGTGTGAGGCACTCCTTTCGAAAGAGACATACTCATGTCCTTCAGTGACAGTCTTACTGGTGGAGTGCAGGGGAATAAGGGAGCAACTTTATTCAATCACCACCATTTCTCTGCTTGAGATTAGTAATCATAGTGAAGGAGGATTTGAGGCAATAACACAATTTTACATTTACTTACTTATACATTTTGGTGCAGGATCCCAGCCATCTCTTGTACATCTGATTAAAACCCAATTTTCCTCAGTTGCAGTTACATAACCCTGGGCACACCTGTAGTACATTGATGACCCTGTCTTTGCTGGAAAGGCTCGTTCTCTGTTGCTTTGATAATAGCCACTTAATTCAATATTTTCTACCTGTGGGTAGTCACAAGGTTGCACTGGAAAAAACAGAGGTTCAAAATAAACTATTATGAGATACATGAAAGAAACTGAAATAATAATGTTGTGAATTCTCATAGGTCTTTTTTCTCCCCAGCTTAACACTATCATTTGAATACTGCATTAACTGAATTATGGAGCTCTGGTGCACATCTACACACGCCATTAGGGGGCAGCAGAAAATTGCAAAACATATTGCTCCACAGTTTATTGCTTCCACGAAGCTCCTAGGCAGGCAGTTTATACATGTGCCTGGACTGCAGCACATTGAGCTGGGCTGCAACAGGAAGTTAAGTTCTAAATCCTTACTCCCAGGACTACTTACACATTTTCCAAGAAATAATCTTTGGATAAAATGCATACATCAGTTTTGAGAGGAGGGATTCCTCTGCTAGGATTCCTCTCTCACTGGTAAGTGCACTGATGTTTAGGTTATCAGTCAAAACACAGCAGGGGCTCAGTCTTAATTTCCTTGTTAAAACCACATGAGCAAATGTCTGACTCATTTAATTTCAGAAGCTGGGAGACTGGTATGAGCTTTCTTGCAAGATTAAAAGGAACTTAGATTCTGTTGTCAGGTGTGGTGTTAAAGCATGGATATGCCTAGAAGCAAGAAATAACAAAAGTGCTCTTTCATAGACACTGTTTCAGGTCAAATAAAATTTACCATGTTTTAATACTTAAAAATGGCATAAAAACCCCTTTCTTTCGAAGGATGCTAAGGCATATTTTAAGAGCCCTCCCTCAAATGTGTTATGTGCTTTACTAAACAAATAACCCCAAAGGATATGCATCCTAAATTCAGTGTGATTACTCAGCTAACAGCAACAGCCATTTTTTTTCACCCTCTGAAGTCAGCATCTGGGGTCGTTGGCCCATTTACCCTAGTTCCACCATTGAATATAATAGTAAAACAATGTGTAACAACTTAGGTGTGACTGAATGGAAATTACCATACTACTGTGTTAATGCACAATAAGAAATATGATTCAGCTTATGTTTGGACTCTGGAAAGTCTCTCTCTTATTGGGTATGGGCAAAATATGTTAAATATTTTTGGTTTTAATTACTCTTATCTTCCATTTTTGCTAACCTTTCCTAACATTTTAAGTAGGAGATCACCTTTGGCATTTAAAAGCAACCCACAATCTACCATGAACTGCTACCCCCTCATTCCTCTTGCCCAGCAGATAAGTCTGTGGGGAGGGAAGGAGGGCACAGATCGAGGCAGAGGGAGAAAAAAATATTTGGGGGTACACCTCCCCAGCAAGTAAGTCCCACCAGGCCTGGGCCTCCCCTCAATTTACCCCTGCTCCAACCTCTGCAGCAATGTCTCTCACTAGGGGGGCCTGAATCTAGCCCCCGCCCCTTCCCTCCCCTCCCCCACAGACTAACCTGCTGGGCTGAGGCACACATGCATGCACGTGGGCACTCAACCCCCCACCCCAAGCTTGGATCAACTCCAAGAGTCTCCTAGATCTACCGCAAGAGGCTCTAAGATCTACTGGTGGATCGAGATCCACTGGTTGGTGACCGTTGATGTACAGGTTACAATGAAAGCCTAACATTAATCCATTACCATGGAATTATTTTATTTCCCTGGATTATACTGTTTTCTTCACATACAGCATGAATTGAAGATCAGGGCATCAATACAGTTTGATTAACACAAAATAAATGGTTATTCTGGACATATGTGAATATACTATATGTGACAATTCTTCCATTTTCTGGAGCTGTTACTGGCAGACACTTTATCACTGTAAAAATAAGGCTATATTTGAAAATGAATCTGAATTGTAAAATAATATTGTCAGAAGAAAACAATTAAACATTAAAGTAGAGAAAAATACCGAATTACTGTAACTGAACATTGAATTGAAAGCAAATTTAAATTTATTGTGTACTCAGATATCATTTTTATGAGAAGTATGTAACCCTACTCTAACAGGCAGACACAAGAGGAAATTGTTTAAGGAGTCTCTTCACCAGGCTGCAAATCTGCTGCCTGCAGGTCGCAGACCAAGGACCCACCTAGAACTCCCATGGCTATTGATTGTGGGCAATTTATACACTAATATTCCACAGTCATATGTTCTTCTTTTGGTAGCTAAACCTGAATTTAACTCAGTTAGAGAATGTTAGACAACTGCAGCAGGCCTTGACCATGCCAACTATTTCATGCTGACTCATTCAAAATCCAACATAGGGCTATCTGACTAAACTGCCTACAACAAACTTGATCAGTTTTATATCTTTCATTTCCCATATTTCTCTAACTGCAGTAATCTAGGGAAAAAGTTCTCAGATATTCCTTGAAAGGACAATAATATATTTATGTGAATCTAAGGCAACCCTGAATTTAAGACAATGCCCCATAATTAGAGTCTACATATAGAAAATGTATACATTTTCGATAATTTTACAGGTATAGAATCACATTATTGGAGGTTTGCTTGAATTTGTTCCTCTCCAACTGCTACAGCAGAGAAAATTAATTGGAGGGGGCATGTGGCCCCCTTGCCCTCTGTCCCCACCCAACTTCTCCCCCTTGCAACTCCTCCCCCTCCCTTACTGTCATACCCTGCTTGTGCACTGTTTCCTCCATCAGTATGTAGAAGGGAGGGGCAAATTTGAAAACACTAGGCACGTCTACATATGCTCTTAATATGAAGCAATAAACTCTGGTGTACCCAGGTACACCATTTAAATGTGCACCCAGGACTGCAGCACATTATGCTGGTTCAGGGCAACCTAAGCTGGTAGGAGGCCCAGGGGGTCAGCCTGCAGGATAGTACTTGTATTTACAAATACTACATTGCTGGTGAGTTAATTAGTTTACTTCTGCCTAATACCAATGCATGTGTAAATGTGAGACGTTTACTGCAAAGCTAAATGGTCAACTCCACAGTAAAAGTCTCGTGTAGATGAGCTTACTGACCTTGAAATAAACATAACTGTAGTAATTTGCATATAGGAAAATTACCATGGGTACCCATAGACTTAGTTCATCCAGAATTGGTGCATTTTACATTTTTTACAAATTGCTACAAGTTTCAGCACAGATGCCTCATACACATGCTCAGCACCACTTTTATACCTACTTATACTTAGTACAAACTATGCATGATAAAAGTTTAAAGTCAAAGGCTCATGATTTACCATATAGTTCATTGGGCTGGGCCCCAGCAGAGTTAACAGTGTTTCAAACCATGGTAACCCCACAGCCCAGCACTGTTCAGTATATGTACTCCAAAAAACACCTCCACAAGCATCCATGTGCTAATTAGCACCCCACTCATGACTGGAACAAGGCAGTCCTGTCATAAGTCCTGGGATCCTCAAAAAAATAATTGCATAGGAGGTATGGGGCTGCCTGGTCCAGTTCTACCTTATGGAGGACAAAGCCACATTAATCATATGTGATGGGCCAAGAGACAGGGTGCCAGAGCCTCTCATCTAGACAGAAGTTTGGTGATATTTGTCAGACCTTTAAACCTGGTGAAGAAAGAGGAATCATTGGAAATGAGGGAAAAGGGTGCTGCTCAGCTGTGGGAAGGAAGAATGTATGTACTGTAGTGGCTCACCATGACTTGAAAAAGAGTCAGAGCTGATAGGGAATTTGCATAATGGGCACTATACCCTATTCAGATGGGTTTCACTAGCCACTAGGCTTATGGTAGGGTCTATTTCCCCAGTATAGACCATGTGTTTTACAGGCACTTTCAGTGAGGGCTGCATTCAATCAACTTCATATACTGAACACATGCTGTTTCTGACTATGTATTTAATCCCCACCCCCCACTGCTGGTTGGGGGGAAAAAATCTTGTCTTATATTTGAGTAAATACAGTAACTCATTGGGAGCAAACTCCACCATTGGATATTTACATAGGCCAATATGCATATTTCTCAGGGTATGCTGGCCTATGTAAAGTCATGAGTCTTACATAAGTCTTGCTCTTCTCTGTCAACTTTCTCCAGTTTATCTAGTCTATGCTTTTTTCATGATATTGGATTCTGTTATAGGCTTCTAAATTAATAAACAAAATATCAACGTATAACTAAGACATTTGAATACACTCTATATATAAAACTTTAAGCTTTAGGCATTGCCATACTCTGGTGCCTAAAACTGTCCTCAGCCTTGAATTAGTCACTGGGGTGCCACTGCATAATGCTTAAAGCATCTCATGAGGGCTATAGAGGTTCAAATGAGAGCTTCTCTTTACAGTAGTGCTAAAGGCCATCCATAGCTGGCCCAGATGTGTATGGATACCTGGTCAGGTTGGCTGAAGAGAAAAATGTGACCGGGTGTGATACTAGCCACCAGGGCTGTGTGAAATTTCACCCGGTGCTTTGTTTCAAAGCTGTTTCAATGCATTTTGAGCTTGAAACAGTGAAACTGAAATGAAACAAAAGCCTTTAAAACAGCTTTGAAATGAGACAAGAGAACTCAAAACATTTCAAAACTTTCAGGCTTACTGGCTTTAGTGCCAGTCCCAGCCAGCAGCACCTGGCTCCTCTCATTTGGCAGGCAGACTGGGGGCTTGCCTGCACCCCTGGGAAGGCTGTGTGGGCTGTGCCGGAGTCCTCCTGGGGATGGAGGCCAGTGCTGGGCACAGCCCGCACCCAACACCAGGAAGATCAGTGATGCTGCTGGCCCCAGGCGGCAGCACCCAGCTCCTGTCAGCCGACAGGCATATCAGGGGCACACCCCCCTGGTAGGACTACAGCACAGCCTCCACAAGCCTTCTGGTGGTGCCCATGGGGCCCTGATCTGCCTGCCAGCTGATGGGAGCCAGGTGCTGCCACCTGGGGCCAGCAGGGCCAGGGCACCTCAGCCCATGAAAGGACCCTCCACCCTGATCCCAGGGTGGAGGAGGGTCCCTGCATGAGCTGATGTACCCCAGGCCCCAGACATTCCTTGAGCCATGTCTTGTACAGGGGTGCATGCCCCCAATCTGCCTGCCGCATGGCAGGAGCCAGGTGCTGCCACCCAGGGCCAGTGGCAGTACCAATCTCCCTGGTGCTGGATACAGCTGTGTCCAGTGCCAGTCTGTCATCTGGCAGGCAGGCTGGGGCCTCGCACCCCCGGGAGGACTCTGACACAGCCCCCGCAGCCCTCCTGGGGGTGCGGGCGAGCTCCCAACCTGCCTGCCTGTTGCATTTTATTTTTCCCAATAATAACCTACGGGCAAAACATTGAAACAGCGTTGAAACAGCAAAACAGTTTCAACAGAATAGAACAGTGCTTTCAAAATGAAATGAAACTCGACATGAAACACTGTTCTGTCGAATCATCAAAACGGAAGTCGAATCAGAACAGTGCTGATTTGCATAGCCCTTCTCGGCACATTTTTTCTCTTTAGTGTTACTTCAGAAGCCAGTGCAACTAAGGCCAACAAACCAGACTCAGGTAGACCCTTGACTATACAATTCAAAGGGACAGTGAGGGTGCTAAGAATGGAATTCACTAAAGCCGACTGGCTGAACAGGAAACTGCCTGCCCCAGTCAGTAAGAAATGACGAGAAGATGGGTGGAACTCAAGTTTTGCCCATCAAAAGTCAAGCACCTCTTTTCATTTCTTAGGGTTCTGTTACAGGTTATCTTTAAAACATTTTAAAGCTGTCAAAGTTAGAACAGTTTCAGAGCAATCACAGGGTAAGATTTAATGCCATCTCAGACCTGCAGGATTGTGACTTGCCACTACAGGGTCTGAAGAGAAGAGGCATGGAGAGGAGCCAGGACTCTATCCCTCCATGGGTGGGAGAGGAGAGATGGTAACATATAGCTTAGAGGTGGAGAAACTACCATGTGGCTTCCCTCAGTCTACAGCGAGCAGAAGCCAGCTCTGACTTGGTGGGAAAAAATGTTTGAAGTAAGTGGGCAGGGGAAACAAGGAAAAATAAGTAGAGAGAAAGGAGTGAAAAATAGAACAATAAAAGGACCAAATTCTTGCACATATTTCACTGAATTGGAATTGGGTCATGGGTTAGTATTCACATGGGGACAGAGCTGAGACCCAGTGGTCTTGTGGAATGCATGCCACACCAAGGTAGAGCTAAGACCAAGTGAGTTCACTGCATACCACACTGGGGAAAAGCTGAGACCCTGGAGGCTGCCTGCATACATGGCATGGTGGATCAGAGGTGAAATTCAGTGTGGGGGGCGAGAAGCTGAGCCAAGGTGCATTCAGCAGCAGCAGTGGAGAGAGGCAGGTGACTGGTGAATGAGATGGTTTCCCAGCACTAAAATCCAATTGCCAATTCTCATTAGTGGTTAATTGTCTTTTTATCTGATCCTCTTGAGGCAGATAGCGAACTGCACAGGGAGCTAGAGCAAGCAGTAAATTGGTGAGCTGCACTGGAGCATTTAAAGTTGTCAGAGGCTTCACAGTTGCAGGGCAGAAGGGGATGTTGGCTTGGGGCTAGAGCTATTCTGTTGACAGAAGAGTTCAGGGACATTTAAAGTTTGCCCAAGAGCAAAGGTGTGTGAAGGGCTGGGAATGGTACATCCTGGGATGCTGGAGGAATCAAAATACAGCATTTAATCTCCCTGGAGAAGACTAACAGTACCCTGGAATGAACTGAACAAAACAAATCAGAAAGCCTTCTCTTGAATTGGCATATCTTTAAAATTTTTAAGGGGTTTTAGCATGGTTAACACCCTTAAATGGATGAATGCTCCTATTTTAAGTGCCTTTATGATGGTTTAAAGGTAACCTGTAACACCATAACTGTGAAGCCTCAGTCTTTTTAAAAAGTATCCAGATATTATTAATAGGTGGTTACAATGCTTTCCTGATAGGTGGGGAACCTGTTTTCAAGAATTCACTTAATTATATTTGGGGAAGAGATCTGAGGACAGATCTCCCACATCTCAGAAGAGGGCCCTAACCACCAGCTACTGGAGATCTTGAGTTGGGTTTCTCTCAGGCTCTCATGTGTTCCACCTTGTAGCAATTAACTATTCATTAGAACTTGGACTTGAAGGTGACTCTCCAATTTTCCAGCCCTTCCTACCCAAAAATACCCTACACACGGAATACTTGGGATTGCCTGAAATATCTAGTCCTTAATTGCTTTGATATTTCCTACAAAATCAGGTCCTCCAATAGAAGAGCCATTAGGCATCCATAGGGTCAAGTCCAAGCTTATGAGGGGTTTTGAAGATCTCACTCATGCCTAGGTGACAGACTTACATGCCTAAACTCCTCTACTGTCAACTCCTTGATGTTAAGAAAAATGAGTAATATATTCTCTTATTGTCCTAAGTCATAGTAACATTACAAGGCATTATGCAGACTTGTGAATTTATTTTGTTGAAGAATAGTTACCATATAAGCATTATAGCTTTAAGGAAACACATTAAGAAACATGAACTTATAGGCATCCCATTTGGTAATGTGGTATAAAATATGCTGATTGTAAAATGTGTCATCTACTTCTTTGTAACTAGTCACATGGTCATCCCCTAGTAAGGTAACTTTTCAGTAACAGTGGAATAAGCTACTTCATATTTAGTACCAAATAGAAGCATGCAGGCATGTAAGTAGCTACTTGAGGAGGATAGTAGGGGAGTAAGACGTATACAGGCAGTCCTTGAATTAGGGTGTGTCGACTTATGGTGATTAGCACTTGCGGCACTCCGCCATTTACACCCATGTTATTACTTATGTTGCTGGATCCTCGCACTTACGGCATGACGGCAACTCAGGCAGTGCACAAACATCATGCCATCATGCCATAAGTGCAAGGATCCAGTGCCGTACGTCACCCAGTCAGTCTGCTTCCTGATGTGCTGTGACGCGTAAGTTTCTTGACCCTGGTGAAGGTGTTCCTTCACCTTCTGATTAAATAAAATTAAATAGCTGATTTAAATATGGTGTTTATGGTTATTTCTATAAAATGTTGGGCATCAGGCACTTGGTCAGGAACGTAACCCCCTCGTATAACATTGTTTCTATGGGAAAATCAGATTCGACTTGAATCTTTTTGACTTACAGCGCCTTTTCCAGGAACGTAACCCACCATAACTGTGAGGACTGCCTGTACTGTATATAATAGTGAGCATAAATAAAGTCAGAATATCTAGGGTTTCAAACAAATAACATGAGCAATAATAAGCAGCTCAGCAAGGACAAATGTATAAGTGACCCATAATTATTTATTATCCCTCTACTCTGAGCCCCACTCAAACTCACAGTTTTCTTTTATTTTGGATGACACTTTCTTATATCATTTCGTTCCAAAGAAATTCTTTGCAATGGAGCTACTCAAAATAACTGAATATTTTGATGCTTTTCATACCTTACCTTCTGCCTGAGAAGAGTAAGCCCAGAGGAGCTGAATGAACATATATCTCAGCAATGTCATCCTGAGGATCCAGAAAATAAATCCAGCACCTGCAATGGATGACATGCAGTTCCGTTCCTCTTTGGATTCTCTTCTCAGCTGCTTTGTCAGGCAGATCTTCTTGTACCTCCTATTGCCACAGCTGTGGCAACTGACTGTTAGTCAACATCAAGGTACAGCGATAACGTAGGTAAACTCCACCATGAAAGCAGTCCAAGGTATTTTATTTTTTATTAGTTTTTCATGACCTGAAGGTCCCCAGTCATCATTATCTGTGAAACACCTGTACTGAGACAGACAAGAATACCACTTATGTCAGAAAAGTGATTCTTCTGTCAGTGTCAGAAAAAAAGAGGTTTTCTTAACTCTGGTTTCACCTTCAGTAAAGTTAACTCACATGCCCCAGCATGGTTTTCTTCTTGGCATCTGCTGTGTACTTCCCTCTTACAGAATACAAACTTAGTGGCATAAACACAGAGTTTCTTGTACTGTAGTCAGATAGTCAAGGACCAAAAATAAGTTTCCTTGTTGGCTGCACTGGGTCCATAGTTTTCTAAGAGGTGATATCTTAGGTCATTCCTGATTCAGAAATTAGTTGAGAGTTTCAGTTGTCTTTAATAAGCTTGAGAATTACCCACATAGGCGGTATGCGTTGAAATTTTCAGTCTCCTAGTTAGGAAAATTGGATGGGCACATGAAAAACAAATGGAGGTATTTCAACAAGACCTTTCAAGGTGAAACCATTCAGTCCAAGTCCCCTAGATAAGAAAGAACAATGGCTGCTGCTACACATGTGTTTAAAGTCTTTAAAAGAATATCAAATTTGTAATTTCTTATACAGGAGTTTAATCAGGAAGCAGAGGTGCGTTAGTAAAGCGTTTAGGCACCGTTCAGGCACAGCTTGGCTGTTTGTACTAACCCATTCCATCCCAGGATACAAACAAGAATTCAAGCAATGTATGTGTAACTGAATATACCTCTTAACTCAAAAAGTGCTCAAAAGCCAAACAGGTTCTTGTCTCCCAAGCACCCTAGCAGAATGTAAAAGGTAAGGGTTTCCATGGAAAACCACAAAAACCTTCCTTGTTCCCTTTTGCCTCTAATGTAGAGAGAGAGAGAGAGAGAGAGAGAGAGAGACTCTCTCTTTCTGACTATCCCTTCAGATTTTTGCTTAAGCAATCTGTAGGTTACCCCCATTCCACCTGAACGTGCTGTCAAGCGTCAATACTTCCCATTTTTCCCCATCTGCTCTTTTCAAAAGCTGTAGCAGGACGGAGAAAGGATTGTCCAGCTAAAACTCTCATTATATAAGTGAAAGTAGGAGGTAATTGAGGACACGGACCTTGGGAATTTTGATTAATCACATTTTGTTTTGTTTTCCTTTGGCTTTTAGGGATTCCCATCACATGCAAGCACTATCAATATTGTTAATATTTACTTATTTCATCAGGCTTCAGTTCTTTTGTCATGCCCTTCTGAGTTGTCTGAGTACTATTTTAGAATGATTAGTTACTGTTGTGTAAGCCCCACAGGACATGGGCATTTATAAAAACAAACATTATCCCTGTTCTAGGAAGTATTTATGGGGTAAGCACTGACACCCACAAGAATGAACAGAAGAAGTCTGCAGCATGTAAATCCAAGTGTAGGCATGTCTGTACTGCTTGACTCCCGCACTAAGCAGCACTGGGCTGGAGCACAGTTCTCCAATTTGCAAAGATCCTTTTGAATTCTAATGCTAATCTCCCAAGTCTTTGCAACCCCTCTCAGGTTTGTGTTATCTGCAAACTTGGTCAGAAAACTTTCTGTTCCTGAATCCAAGTTATTTGTAAAAAGGCACTGGACTCAGAACAAAGTGAGAAATTGCTAGAAACCTCCTGCCATTACGACATCAATTGATTTAAAGTTACTCACTGTTTGCAGTTTTTCAACTAATGATATATCCATATAACAGTAATTTTATGCAACTCATATTTCTCCATTTTGCTTATGAAATGTCACAGAGTCCTGGGCCAAAAGCCTTATTAACAATTAAACTATGTTATTTTCACAATGCATTCCCTTCATCTACTGAAATAGTTAACCCTTTCAAAGATACCTTGATTCATTCTGAAAAAAAAAAAAGAATCCATGCTGGCTGCTAATGCTTGTTCCTTCCTCCTCCAGGTCTTTATCAATGAATGGCTCTAATACCTTGAAGTCAGCCTAACTGGTTTCCTGAGTTCTCCGTTCTCTTCTTTTTTCCATACAGACTTTACATCCATCCTTCTCTGCAATGTCACCTCCCATTGCTTACTTTCCAAATAGTATTGCTCATGGTTTGGAAATTTCTTCTTTGAGAGTTTTTCAGTCAGTTAATTCAGCATCTGTGATGAATTGCATCATGTCTTACCGACTTAAATTCATTCACATTTACCACTAAAGAGCATGTTGGAAAATTTTTGTTCATGAACTTCTATCCTTCCCTTTCTTTGTCTATCTGAATTTATTTTGCTAGCTGGCGGCAATCCTTTCTTGTCTTGTTTTTGTTGTTGGGTTTTGTTTTGTCTTCTGAAGACTGAGGCAAATTACTTCCCGGGCAGAGCTGTTTGCTTTTAATCTCCTAGTAAGAGATTTCTCTTGAACAGTGAACCCAGTTTCCTTGGTCTTTCTTTTGTCTCTGACCTATTAATACAATCCTTTCATATGACCTTTAACATTCTTTACCATTTTCTCGCTACTTTTGTCTTTGTGAATATAAAAGTTCTTATGCCTTCTTGTAGGAAGATATTTAGAAGTAGGGCTGTGTGAAATTTCATTGGGTGTTTCATTTTGAAGCTGGTTCAATGTGTTTTGAGTGTAAAACAGTGAAACTGAAACAAAAAAAAAGGCTTCAAAATGAAACGAGGGAAATCGAAACTTTTTCAAAAGTTTCAGAACATTTCGAGTTTCAAAGCAGCCCAGTGGTGGCAGGTGGGGGAGAGCCGGGGCTGTGCTTCTAGTGGCTCCACCAGCCCCGCGGAGCTCAGACAGGTGGCTGGAGATGGTGGGTTAGCCAGTGGAGGAGTCGCTCCAAGAGCAGCTCTGACCAGTGTCTCTCCCCCACATTCTGCTCCCAGGCTCAGCTCTGTGGGGCTGCGGAGCCTCCCAAAGCTGGGGTGTACTCACCAGGGCTGTACTCTGAGCAGCTCCACCACTGGCTCTCCCACCACAGGGCTAAGCTCCGTGGGGCTGGCAGAGCCACTCAAGAGTACAACCCAGTGGCGGGAGGTGGGGAGAGCCAGGCCTGTGCTCTGAGCAACTCCCACATCCCCATGGAGCTCAACCTGCCTTCCCAGTGCTAACAGACTTCTCCTGGGGGTGTTGGCCCCAAGATCTGCGCACGGGATGACAGGAGGCTGCCGCTGTTGCCTGGGGCCAGTGGCAGCACCAGTCTTCCCAGTGCTGGGTGTGCGGTGTGGCTAGCACCATTTGTAGGCAGCAGCGGCAGCCTCCCGTCATCTTGAGCACAGATCCAGGGCCCCACGCCCCTAGGAAGAGTCTGGCACAACCCCAAAGCCCTCCCAGGGGTGTAAGCCCCCAGATCCAGGATGACAGAATGCTGTCACTTCCAGCAAGTGACATGAGTTTTGCTTTTAGCAGTTTCAGGAGCAGTTTCCCATTCAGTTTTGTTAAGGGGGCCACTGATCCCAATCTCCCTGAGCAAGGTCATCTCATGGATGCCTCCTGTTGCTCCACCAGCCTTTTAAGCATCAGGTGGAATTCCACCGAGTCTCCACAGCCTGCATGATTTTGTGCTGTAGCATGCTCATTTCTGCCTGTTTCTCCCACAGCATCAAGCCCTCCTTGATGCTCCGGTGGAAGTAGCCCACCACCTTCCTGCATTTTGAAATAAGCTGGCTGTTTGTGGTAGTGACAGTGCTGTCACTGGGAGCCCTGTTCCCCTCCAATGCATTCCTAAGTATGAGGTGCAGCCTGTGTGCCACGTAGAGGATGCCAACAAAGTTGGCATCACACACTGCCTTGACCATGAACCCATGGGTGAGCTTGGCCTGCACAATGAGCCACCCTGTACAATGCAGTTCATGGCCACCATGATCTCCCTTGCCATGTGGGACTCATCCATCACATCGGCTTGGGGGAGAGCCCACTTGTGGCCTGACTGATTTCACCAGTACCCTGTTAGAAAGAGGTAGGTGTGATCACTACCCTAGCTGCTCTGGATGTCAGAGCTGAAGTGCAAAGCTACCTGCAGCCCTGCCTTGCGCAGCTCCTCCCTCAAGTACTCCCTGCATGCTTCATACAGGGAGGGCACCACTGTCCTGCTAATGGTGGTGTGTGCAGGCACTTGGTAAGATGGATCCATGAGTGCCATGAGCTGCCTGAAACCTGGCCGCTCAACTAAGGAGAAGAGCTGGCTATCTAGAGCAAGCATCTCCCCAATGGTCTGGGTGATCTTACTCGCTTTGGGAATGTGCCCCCCTCTGTCTGCAGCTTTCCCCCACTGCTCCAGGATGGCCTGCTTCTGATTTCAGGGGACAGGGGCTTTGGAGTGAGCAAGGGCTTCATTTGGGCACGCTTGCACTGATGCCAGGCTGAGAAGGAAGAAGGGCAAGGCAGTGCTGGTACTGCCTTCTGAGATGCAGCAGCATCACTGTGGTGGTGAAGTGCTTCACCTCCTTGCCCTGGCTGATCTGCCTTTGGCAGTGCTGGCAGATAACAAATCTGGGATCATCTGCCACCTCAAAATGACCCCACACTATGCTACTCCCCCACTTCTGGGTTGAGGGTGGGGATCCTGCCTTATTCCCCTCCTCAGCAGGCTGAGGCACAACAGCAGGGGGACCTGCCTCAGCTGAGCCACTTACCTGAACTTCCACAACCTCACCCTCCTCTGAGGTGCTTGCCAGAGAAGGAGACCTGGGTCTAGGGGAACTTTGAAGGGTGTGGAGCACAAACTGAGATTCCTCCTCAGTCCACAGAATTGCTTGAGCCAGGGCGCTCAGTTCCTCTGGTTCCAGCTCCAGATCTTCCTCTGGCAGTGGGAGGCTTACACTGGGAGATGAAATTGGGGTGGAGGAGACAGTCATTCTGTTGTTGGTGCCTATTTATGGAGTTAGGAGAGGTGGTGCAGGTGCATGGGATATCACGTACTGCTCCCACCTCCTTGTTTCCATTGGCAGCAGAAGCTGTATGTCTGCTTGGGAAGAGGATGAGACTATGTTTGGGGGGGGGGGCAGGACTTGCAGCTCTAGCTCTCACTCTACTACTTCTAGCCCCTCTCCCTCCCCTGTCAGAAGACCTGGCACCTGCCTTTCCAGCAATCTTCATATTAATCTTTCCTGTGCTGGAAAAGGTGTGTGTGTGTGTCTGACTTCTTCTAGGGTGTATGATTTGTTTGTTTTGCTTTGTGTTGTGTATAGTGGACTGTGGCTTGATTATTGATTATTAATAAGTATATGGTGTGTGTGTGTGTTGTTCTTTCATGATGTGCTCTTCGCCCTGACTCTGAATGGGTGAATGACTCTTCTTCTTCTGGGTTGTGTTTCTTTACTGTAATGTTCTGTGTTGTGTAGTGTACCTTTTCTTCTTCTTTTTCTTCTTCTTCTTCTAAGACGCTGAGTTCTGTGTTGTGTGTGTTAATATTAATCTCAATATGAATCTCTACCTGACTTGTTCTGTGTTGTCTTTAGTCTGTATGTAAACTAACTATAATAATATTAATACCTAATAACTACTATATATCATCTGAATCTCTTCCTCTATGAATAGCTGACTTTTTCTTCTTCTATGATGTGTGTGTGAGTGTGTGCAATGTGTGCTTCCCTGCACAGTGATAGATCACACTGTCAGCCAAAACACTGAGCTTTCTCTTTAAGAAGTATTGGAAAACAAAAACAAACAAAACAAATTCAAAGAAATGAATTGGAAGTAGAGGGATTCCAAACTAAACTAAGCTATATCCTATCCAATCCTTTCTAAGAGCAAAAAGTAGCAGGCCACTAGCTAGGAAGCCAGGCCAGTAGCCACAGTACTTTTGAGACACTGTTGCTCAGGCAGAAACATCTCAGAAAAGGGACAGAAAAGCCTGCAGACAAAGGCTTTTATGCTGTTTCTGTGTCCTTCCCCCAGACACTGTGATTGGAAGGTAAGTCAGGGAGAAATCACACTCACTGGCCAGCTAGTGATGTCAGTCCTTCCACACACACCCCGCCCCAATCCACCTCTCCCCTCTGCTTCCCCTCCCTTTTCTAAGTTTCTGTTTCCCCTCAAAGACTGCCTTCCGAATCTCTGAATGGCCGAATCACTTGCAAATCTTTTTCAAATTGATTTGGAGGCTCTGAATCGGTTCAGGAAGTTTTAAGCTGTGAGCAATTCAATTGGATTCAGAGATTTGGCTGCTGAATTGGGCCAAATCTTCTCCGAATTGAATCATGAACTGAAGCTTTGCACAGCCCTAATGTCTGGGTCATATTACTCTATTGGACAAACATACTAATAGGAACTTTTGTGTGTGTGTGTGTGCCCCTTAAAAAATAAATGGGGAA
>NW_005841960.1:3182562-3194540 GCF_000455745.1 Alligator sinensis | reverse complement strand
TACCACAATGAGACACTGCAATGCCAAGCTGACACCTGGAGACACTGGAAGCAAGCCCCAACACCCTCTTCTGGTGCCAAAAAATGGGAATGAGAACCTAGAAGATAGACTAGTGCAGTCCATTAAAAAAAGATATACTGTCCATTGTCCTCAGTCCCCTTCAGCACTGACTCTTTTTTAACTCATAGTGAACCACTACATAGAATATATTTTGAATTCCTCTCCAGTCTTACAGCTGAGCAATGCCTTCCTTTCTAGTTTCAAATCATTACTGTTTCTTCACCAGCCTTAAGAGTTTGGCAAACATCACCAAACATCTCTGAAGGCAAGAGGCCCTGTCACCCCCTCTCTTAGCCTGTTGAATGTTATTAGTGTGGTCCTGTAGCAGAAAGCCCCTTTTCCTCTTGCCTGCAGTTGCTCTCCCCTCCTTGGATATGTTTTTCCTCTTCTACCTTTTCTTCCTTCCTCGGGCTGTCACTTTAAGATAAGGAATTGTGTTTTGAAATTTGTGTGTGTGCATGTGGGATCTCCCCTTGTATTTTGGTATTTTTATCTATTTGTGTGCCATGGCATTACTTTTGTAGCTTATATTTTAAACTCCTCACCTTTCAACTTTCAACTAAATGTGTTTAGTGTCATAAGTAAGTTATACATTGTAACAATGTCAACAAGGGCAGGAATCAAACTGCCCTTCCCTGTATCAGGTGGGCCCCTGAAAGAGCGAGTGAATCAGTGATTGAATGTGTAACACGGTAGCAGGCAGTAATTAACACCTAAGGAAACTGCAGATCAACCAAAGGAAGAACTCAATAGAAGACAATGTAACAACCGGGAAATCTCTAAACATCACTGATCAAGGGCTAGAAGCCCTGGCCTGAGTTAATCAATGCTGGGGACCAACTTTTGGGCTGAATATCTCCAGATTGACCGCTCCCAGAGCCCTATTCAAAATTCATCAACGGACTCCCAAACCTGCATGTACATGCGGACAACCCCTGGGGCTGACAGATGCCATCCAGTAGCCACCGAGGGGGGGAAGTCCCACGAGGGTCAATGACCCCTGGATTGGGCAAACCTGAAAATGTGGGAGTCACCAAAGTCTGCCAAGGACAGCTAAAAAGCAGTGAAAAGTGACCCTCAGGGGCGCCCTCTTGATCTCCAACTTGACCAGCACCCGACCTGTCCAGCCAGAAGGACCAGCCGACGACCCCCTTCTGGAAGATAACACCACGCTGAAAGAAGCTTCAACGACAGACTCTAGCGCTTGTGGGATAGGTATACCTGACTCTTGTAGCTTGCTACTGTGTGTGTCCATGTCTGTGTGTGCATGTGCGTGTTCGTGGAAGGACCAGCCCCAAGGTTTATGATTTAACTCATTACAGTGTTTCAGTCCGCCTAATAAACCAGAATTTTAAGGATCCTGAGTTGGACATTTGTAGCCAACAGTCCCACCCTCCATGAAGTTGATCTGGAAAAGGAGGCCCCATGCCCCACCTACATATAAATTTTTGGAAGATCCCAGGACTTGTGACATGAATGTCCAGTTCCAGTCATGAGTAATAGGGCTGTGTGAAGCTTTAGTAGCCGATTCAATTTGGAGGAGAGTTGGCCTGATTCAGTGGCTGAATCTCTGCATCCAAATCAAATCGAGAGATCCATTAAGAGCTCCAAATTGAATCAAAGCCTCTGAATCAATTTGGAAAAGATTTGGAAAAGATTCAGAAATTTGGAAGGCAGACATGCAGGAAACAGAAACTTAGAAGAGGGAGGGGGAGGGGGGGAAGACTGCTCTGATATTGACATCTGATATTGACAGTTGGCCAGTGACTGTGATCTTTCTCTGAGTTCTCTTCCAATCACAGTGCTCTGGGGAAGGGATGTAGAAACAGCAAATAAGGCCATGTGTAAACTCATCTGTGTGCTTTTTGTGAGCCGTCTGTCTCTGTTGCAGCAGTAGCATCTGAAGAGCTCTGGCTTGGTAGTAGATAGTCTCTTGCCACTAAGTTCTATCCAATCCTTTCCTATTTACCCTTGCCTATTATCTCTCTCTCTCTCTCTCTCTCTCTCTCACACACACACACACACACACACACACACACACACACACAGAGTCACACAGTGAGGGTGCACCTAACAGACACAGAGCTGCTCCTACTTGAAAGAAAAGAAGGGCAGTCAGTTTGACTACTTGAGATGCTGCTGGTGCTACTGGTGCTGGGTCACTAAGTTATTTTATACCTGTTGCCATGTAACGTGATGGACCAGACTGAGGCAGTAGGGGAGGAAGAGACCACACTGGGGCACACTACCATGTTGTGCAGAAGCTCCAACGCCAGTGAGGGTGCATCTTAACACATACAGTGTCACCCACCCATGTCACGAGTTTGGTCTGTCCGCAGCCAGAGATGCAAGGCCCCAGACTCCCCCTGCACCTATCTCCTTGGCAGGTTTCATGGCCACTGCAGGGCCTAGCAGGCCTGCAGTAGTTTTTTTTCACCCCCCTGTACCCCAAGACAGACACAGTCAGTCACACAAGCACCCATGTCACAAGTTTTGCCTGTAGCAGCCAGAGGTGCAGGGCTCCAGAACCCCCATGCACCTTTCTCTTTGACAGCTGGCAGGTTTCATGGCCACAGCAGAGGCACCATCCTTGCCATTTTCACCCTGCTGTGCCTTAACACAGACACAGTGTCACCCATGTCACAAGTTTTGCTCTTCCACAGCTTGAGGTGCAGTTGCCCAGAAACCCCTGCACCCATCTCCTTGAAACTTAGCAGGCTTCATGCTCTCAGCAGGGGCTACCGTGCTTGCAGGTTTCACCCCACTGTGGTTTGAAGTTTTGCTTTCAAGAATTTGAGGTGCTGTTTCCCAGAAACCCCAGCACCTATCTCTTTGAAACTTGGCAGGCTCTGTGCCCTCTGCAGAAGCTACCATCTCTATAAGTTTCATCTGAATCATCCAAAAAATGACAAGGTTATAGATATTTCATTGATTCCCCTTTATATTCTATGGCCAAATCTCCTAATCTCTCCGAATCAGCGTTGAATTTTCCAAAGCCAATTCAGCCGAATCAATTCGGAAAAGTGATCCAAATCTCCAAATCGAATCACTGGCCTCTGAATTGTCCGAATATGAATCCAAATCAAATAGTTCTCTATTCTCACGGGCCTACCAGGCATGCTCAGTGTTGGCTGTACTTGATCAACTTTATAGTGAAAAACTCATATTCAAGTCAACATGATCCCCACAGACAATCTATGGTCTAAACATTTTTTATCAGGATGTTTCCAACATGCTTCAAGGAAACATTATATTTGGAAATGTACACCCTTTGGAATCAAATATTCTGCAATGAAAAGGAGGTTTCTACCCAAAGTGGAATTTAAAGGAAATCCAGGTCAGGTGGGACACATGTGACATTCACTGACTCGCACATTCTTTCCTGTCATTGCTACCAACTCTCCCTTCTGAATTCACATCCAGAGGGGCACAAACATTATGGATCATAAACTTTGTTACATTTCCCAGTTCTGGAGTAAAACTTTTGAGAAAACACTTACTATTATATTTCATTAATGTTTGCAAGTATTCTTTATATTCTTTCAGTTGACTGTCCTACAACTATTATACATTTGGGTGTTTTGACCAATATATATAAATATCTGCCTACAATTAAATATCTTCTCCATAGTTGTCATATGGACCGTGATCCATATGATATGAATGTAAAGAATAATTGCCGTCAAAGGCACACAGCTCACTCCTCCCACAATATCTACAGAATTTGATTCCAATTTGTTTAATGATTTTGTTTACCAAAGGCTTTTTGTCAGTGTATTTCAGATCTCTGCAGGGAATTACAAAACCTTTCTAGGTCTCTGGGCTCCTGTGAATGTATTGTTATCTACAATAGAGGGACTTTAGCTGTAATGGAAGAAGTCTGAGTACAACTGTATGTACAGTAACAGATTATGGTCTTAGAAAGTAGGGCTCTGCTTATTTCTGTTTGATGCAATTCCACAGCCTGGACGTTGATTCTCAAAGCTCCCAGCAGTTTTCAGTCTCAGTTGTGCAGAGTTTAAAAAAAAGATCTCTGTCACAGCATCTCTGTCAGATTCCCACAGATAATGGAGAATTGGAATACATTATCTACTCACAGAATGCCAACATAGACAACCTCCTGAAGTCCCTTCCAACCCTAATTTTCTATGATTCTATACACATCTCACAGCTGTTCTTATCATCTGTTAACTTTCATTATCATTTACAGTTTTCAAGAAATCATAACATCTTGCTGGAAGACTTTTTTTTTTTTAAGTGCAAGAAAAAGACCTTTTACATTTTGCTAACTTGGACACATTTAATTTTTACAAAGGAAAACTAAGTAAGGAAGGTGAATTTAAACACTTACCAAAGAAATCAGTGCTTCCTCTAGAATTTTGCTAGATAACTGGATGCTTTTGTGTTTTCTAGTTTCGGTAATTAAATAATTTAGGAAAAAAATGCGAGCAGCTGCCAAACATGATGGAGAAACCTGAGAAGACCTCCAGGTTCATCTGCACATATCCAAAAACTTTATGGTATGGAAATAAGGCGACAAGTCTCCAAACATGCAGACTTCTAGTCATTCTGTTCTTGTGTTGGTGCTTCTTTTCCCCCAGTGCAGAAAAATGCAGAACTGTACGGTTTCCTTTCAAACTACTCCTTCCAGACTTCATAAAAGACCTCTATTTGTTTGGAACCTACTCATCATATGCTATGTATTTTGCAATTTAAAATTAGTTTTAAAATATGTATATTTTGACCACACCTAAAGGAGCAGTAATTATATGTACAGATCAAACTGGTTTGACATTTTGGGATAAATCTGAATCACCAGACTCTTCACGGCCTGGATCTGGGCCCACTCCTGACTGTGGGGTGAGTGACATCAGTAAGCCATAGGCATTAATGAAGCCATCACTTGTCCCCTGCCACTAACATGTGTCCCCAAGAAGCTCCTGGGAAGGACTTCCCCACTGTGGCTGTTATGAAACCATTTCTGTAAGTCATTTTATGATATCATCTCACAGGGCCTCTCCTCAATTACTTTATATCCATGACCATGTTTGCAGTGCCCCATTTCAGACATACATTTTCAATGGGTACTCAGTAAATGCAATGAATAAATTCCCCACATCCACACAAGTCAGCAGAGAATCAGCTTGTCTAGGTTTACCACTCTCCGGTGCAGCAAAGTTCTTCTAGCCCCAATGTCCCAGGTTACCTCCAATAGTTGCTGCAACTCCACTGGGACAGCATCTGAGCTGTGCTCTGGGGATGGTTTTTAAAGCATCCTGTAAACCTGAACTTCTAAGTCCTGGGGGCTGAGTTCAAAAGTCCAATCACCTCCCTCCTCAGCTGAGGCAAGAAAGAGAGGCTTCTTCCCTCTTTACTGCAAATATGGTACCAGTACCCATGGTTGACAGGTAGATTCTTACCAGCTGTCTCACCCTTGCTGTGCATTCAGCTATAAAACTATCTCCCCCATTCTGCTGCTTATCCACTGGGACCAAGTTGAGGTTTACCCATGTGGTAACTTCTCACCCCAGTACAACTTACTTCCACCTAAGTCTAGACTTGTGTAGTTCCAGCAAATAAAGCCACAGAATCATGACCCCTCCCCTCCACTCCCCTGACACTAGATTTTGGACAGGCCAAAATTAAACTTTAACAGAAATCATTGCTGAATAAATCAGTTCTCCTACTGTAAACATTAACTTCATTATAACTAGTTAATGAGCGGCAATTAACATCTAGGAAACCACAGACTAAGGAGAGGAAAGGATCAATACAGAGCCAGAAACTCCCTGAAAATTCACTGTTAAGGGTACAGAAGCTCTGGTTTGAACTAATCAATGCTGAAGACCGACTCTTGGGACTGAATACTCCCCTGATCAACTGCCCCCAAAGTCCTATTCATCGCAGCAGTGAATTAATCAAACTTCATCAACGGACTCCCAAGATTGCATGTACCTATGGACATGACCCCTGGGGCTGACAGCTGCTATCCAGCAACCACCAAGGGGGATGTCCCATGAAGTCAATGACCCCTGGATTGGGTAAGCCCAAAAATTGGGGAGTCACCAAAGACTGTCAGAGAGGGATAAAAGACAGTGAAGAATGACCCCCAATGGCACCCTCTTTGACCTGACCAGCACCCTGCCTGCCCAACCAGAAGGATCAGCCGGCGATCCCCTTCTGAAGCAACATCGCACTAAAAGAAACCTTGACTGGCCATCTGAGGTGGACTCCGGCACTTGGGGATAGGTATATCTTGATACTGGTGCTTAGTGTTCATAGCTAGCTACTGTGTGTGTGTGTGTGTGTGTGTGTGTGTGTGTGTGTGTGTGTGTGTGTGTGTGTGTGTTTGAGGGGATCAGCCCCAAGGTTTATGATCTGACTTTTGCATCTGTCTAATAAACTAGAATTTTTTGATGATCCTCTGAATTGGTCCTTTGTATCCAATACATGTACTAACAGTACAGCAATGGCTGTGAATGGGTGAACACTGTAGGGTTTGGGGGATTTCTTTGTTTGTTTGTTTGTTTGTTTGTTTTGTCTAAAGAAACCAATGTGTTGGCTGAGGGAAAGTAACCTGCTGCATCTAGTTATCTCTCAGCCATGACTACAGAAAGGATGTAGACAAATGAAGAGTCCAGAAGAAAGCCATGAAAAGAGTGAGGGGGCTAAGACACATGACTTCTGAAAAGAGGCTGAGGGAAGTGGGCTTATTTAGTCTGGAGAAGAGAAGACTGAGGGGAGATTTAAGAGCAGCCTTCAACTACCTGAAGGGTGGTTTCAAAGAGGATGGAGCTAGACTCTTCTCAGCAGTGACAGATGACAGAACAAGGAGCAATGGTCTCAAGTTGCAGCAAGGGAAGTGTAGGTTAGATATTAGGAAAAGCTTTCTCACTAGGAACCTAGTAAAACACCAGAACACATGAATATCCATGCCTCCCAAGGCTGGGGGGCATGGCAACAGCCCACAGGTGGTGGCGGCAGTGGCGGTGGTTGGGGCATAGCAGCAGTGAGTGGGGAGCTTCTGCAGGTGGCTGTGTCGGTGGGGTGGGGGTTGGCAAGCGCTGACCAGCAATAAGAAACCACCCACAGATGCTCAAGGGTCACACTCAGAGGGTGGTAGTGCATGGGTCAGTGTTAACCTGGAAAGATGGGGGCAGTGGAGTCCCTCAGGGCTCAGTTCCGGGGCCGGTGCTGTTCAACATCTTCATCAGTGACCTGGATGAGGGGGTGGGAAGCACCCTATCCAAATTCGAAGGTGACACAAAATTATGGGGTGCAGCTAACACCCTGGAGAGGAGGAACCAGATCCAGGCCAACCTAGACAGGCTGGGGAAGTAGGCAAAGAGCAACAGGATGCAGTTCAATAAGGACAAGTACAAGGTGCTGCATCTAGGAAGGAAGAACTGCCACCATACCTACAGGCTGGGGGGCAACCTTCTCAGCTCCACTGAGGCAGAAAAAGATCTTGGAGCCACTGTTGGCTCCAGGATGAACATGAATTGCCAATGTGATGAAGTAGTTGGCAGAGCCAATCACACCTTGTCGGGCATCCATAGGTGCTTCACAAACAGGTCCAGGGAAATGATTCTCCCCCTCTATGCAGCACTGGTCAGACAGCAGTGGGACTACTGTGTCCAGTTCTGGATGCTGCAGTTCAAGCGGGATGCAGACAACCTGGAGAGGGTCCAAAGAAAGGCCACTCACCTGATTAGAGGCCTGCAGGGAAGGCCTTACGAGGAAAGGCTAAGGGACCTTAACCTCTTCAGCCTCTCCAAGAGAAGGCTGAGAGGTGACCTTGTGGTGGCATACAAATTCATAAGGGGAGAGCAATATGAAGTAGGTGACGATCTGTTCTCCAGGGCACCCCCTGAAATGACAAGGAACAATGGCCATAAGCTACTAGAGAGAAGATTTAGCTGGACTTTAGGAGAAAGTTCTTCTTGGTCAGGGTTGCCAAAATCTGGAATGGGCTCCCAAGGGAGGTGGTGCTCGCCCCACCCTTGGGGGTCTTCAAGAGGCACCTGGCTGAGATAGCATGACCCCAGGGTTGGTGACTCTTTTCTTGCCTGCCAGGGTCAGGGGGTTGGACTAGATGGTCCACTGAGGTCCCTCCTGACTCTATGAATCTATGCAGGCAAGAGCACTCTGATGTAGCAGTTTCCACATTGACTGTAGCAGCAAGCAAAAAACCTTGAGAGCACTAATGTGTAGTAAACACATGACATCTGGCTCTGTGTTTACTCCTAATAGAGAGTAAAATAGTTGCAATGTTGGTTCACACCATTAGACATTTAGTTTTCTTTAATCACTGTATATAGGAGTTTGGGGATATAATTCAAGGTTGAAAATTACATTTGGCAGCAATAAACCTTTGGTAGCGTATCTGGAATACTCTCTGAGAAGTTTTCAGAAAACTGCCAAGATTGTTAAGAAAAAACAAAACAGCCAGTCTGCCCAAAGTGATGTGACACAGTCATTCTTTGCTAAACCACCCCACATCCTCTCTGTGACACTACTACTGGTAGAAGGTGGGGGTTCCCTTTGCTACTTCTTGTTTAGTCAAAGATGCTTCATGCAGCTGGCCATACCCTGCTACACACTCTGTGTTCTGAGAGTCACATAAAGGCCATGCTATGCCTCACACTTGATTCATATTTGTAGCTTCAGGAATATGTACAATTTTTGATGGAAAATATGTTTGTCAATATTTGCTAATGACACTGCATGTACAGTGTGTGTCGCCACAGATGGATTTTTGATGCCACACACCTCACATCCACATGCATGTGGATGCTGCCATTGGGCATTTTTACATGTGTGTGGCAGTGGAGATCATGCTGCCAGCCTGCAGGAGGGAGTAAAAAAAACACCCAAAGAGAATAATAAGTGCTGGGACAGGTGCCCCAAGTACAAGTACTTACCAAAGAACCCAGTAGGAGTAAAAGAGCAGGATGCACGGGAAGCAGGAAAGCCCCATTTGTTAGCTCCTGCCAGTTGAGGTTTGCTGGGCATGGGACAGAATATTAAAAAATTGCTCCCCACAGCAGCCAGAAGTAGAGGAGATGAAAGTGAAAGTGAGAGGGAGACAGGCAGATGTGGAGGGAGCTCTGTGGAGAAAGATTTCTATGCTAAAGGAAGAATAGTGAACACCACCCTGGGAAAGGTAAAGGGATGAAAACAAGGCCACAAACAAAAGGATGGATTGGAGAAGTGGCAACAACTTCTAGAAATAACTTAGAACAGCTAGATGTGGAAGATGTAGTGAATGACCATGATACAAATGGGCACAGGATGAAGAAGAAGAATTTAGATGAATACGAGAACAGGCAGTGACCCAGGGAGATGATGAAGAGGTACATCCAGGAGGAGATGGGGGAAATATTTGATATGAGATAAGAAAGGGTCTATTATATAGAATTAAAAAAAAGGACAGATAGAGGGAGGAGAAACAGTAGTTATTAGTGCCTACAACATTTACAGAAGTAGTTTGGAAATTAGCACATGCCACACCGGCGGGAGGACATTTAAGACAAGACAAGGCTATCACCAAGGTGACACAATGGTTTTATTGGCCAGGGCTAAGTGAGGAAATAGCCCATAGATGTACGGAATGTGCAGAATGTCAAAAGTAAATGATACACAGCCACCTAGGGCACCGCTACAGGTAATGTCAATAATGGATATACCATTTGACCACATAGCCATGGAAATAGTAGGCCCATTACCCAAGAGTAGTGCAGGATATCAATTTATATTGGTAATAGTAGATTACACAACCACATATCCTGATACAGTACCATTAAGAGCCATCAAAGCTCCACAAATCACGGATGAGCTGTTAAAATGGGTATTGAGGGTGGGTATACCACGGGAAATCCTAACAGACCAAGGGACAAACTTTATGTCTGGGGTAATGAGAACAATATGGCAAATACTGGGAGTAAAACAGTTACACACCTCAGTATACAACCCCCAGACTAACGGACTAGTAAAGCATTTAAACGGTACCCTAAAAAGTATGTTACATAGGTGTGTACAGGAGGACCCTCATAAATGGGACCTTTTGATCACAGCATTGTTATTTGCCCTACGAGACATACCACAAGCTTCAACACGATTCCACCATTCAAGTTAGTGTATGAACACAAGCCACGAGGACTTATGCAAATTTTGAGGGAAGGATGGGAAGGAGCAGGTAGAGAAGTAATTAATGTCAACACATACAGAGGGAAATTGTTGAATTAATTAGAAACAGCACGGAGAGTGGTTAATGAAAATTTGGCAGGGGCCCAACAAAGGCAGAAAGCCAAGTATGATAAGGCAGCTAAACCATGGGATTTTCAGGCTGGGGACAAAGTGTTCATTTTATTACTGACATCAAAAAATTATTAACAAAGTGGCAGGCACCTTTCAAAATTATACAAAAGGCAGGTCCCATAGATTATGAAGTATTCCACCTAGGTCATGTAAGGGAAAGACGTTTTTTTTCCATATTAACCTACTACGGGCCTGGAAAGACCCAGAACAATGGCTAATAACACCAGAAGAAGTAAAAGATAAGCTTGGCCCAGAGCTCTCACAGATAGAGAAGGTACTTCCATTAGCAGAACTAACAACACAAGGAGTGGGCTTGGCTGAAGATCAAAAGAACAACCTTGTCTGATTAGTATGCTGGTTTCAAGATGTATTTAGTGACAAACCCGGAAGGGCAAAAGGGGTAGTACATAGGATACAAACTTCACAAGGGACAATAGTAAGGGAACAATGGTGACCAGTACCATGACATCTATATCAGGTGGTTCACGGGGAACTGAGGAAAAAGTTAGAACAAGGCATTATTGTACCATCCCACAGTCCATGGCAGAGCCCCTTGGTGGCCGTCCCCAAAGCAGACAGGTCCCTTAGATTATATATTGATTTCCGTAAACTTAACGCAATGGCTAGATTTGATGCATTCCCAATGCCCCATATTGAGGAGTTATTGAAAAGGATAGGGCAGGCACAATATATATCTACAATTGATCTGTCAAAGGGATATTGGCAGATACCAATGGATAGAAGGGACCAGCCAAAACCAGCATTTGGCATCCCATGGGGCCTATATGAATTCATCCATATGCTGTTTGGCCTCCATGGGGCAGCCACTACATTTCAGAGGCTGATCAATAAAATTGTGATACCCCACATGACATACATGGCCACATATATAGATGACACAGTGATATTTTCTCAAACATGGAGGCACCATCTTAGGTCGGTAGGAGCCATATTGCAAGAATTAAGAAAGATTGGGATGATTGCCAACCCCAAGAAGTGTGCATTAGGAAAAGCAGAAGTAAAGTACCTAGGATTCTTAGTAGGACAGGGAAGAAGTAAACCTCTAGCAGATAAAGTATCAGTGATTGAACAGTTCCAACCCCTACAGATAAAGAAACAAATTGGATCCTTCCTTGGACTGCCCAATTACTACCACTGCTTCGTTCCACATTCTAGGAAATTCTAGGCCTAGGTAGGTGACAGATCAGGCCCCCTTACAGTGATTATGCAAAAAACAGAATAACCACACTCGCATTACTCGGTGGGCACCCGTACTCCAGCCTTTTAAGTTTTTAGTCAAATATAGACTGGGCATTAATAACCAAGTTGCAGACTTTTTTATTGAGGAATGGCATAACTTCAAAATGGCATAAACCAGAGCATGGGACCAAGGAATGGAAGAACTCCAGTAACAAACAGAAGACTATGCCCAAAGGCAACTTGAATGGGGGGATACGTGACAGTGGAGATTGCCCTGCCAGCCTGGAGGAGGGAATGAGAAGAACACCCAAAGAGAATAATAAGTGCTGGGGCATGTGCCCCAAGCATGAGTACTTACCAAAGAACCCAGCAGAAGTAAAAGAGCAGGATGCATGGGA
>NW_005841960.1:3180863-3182531 GCF_000455745.1 Alligator sinensis | reverse complement strand
ATGGCCTGACTTTTTCCCTCCTGCCAGTTCTGGTTGGCTGGGCACAGGGCAAGGAATATTCAAAAACTGTGCCCTGCAGCTGCCGGAAGTAGAGGAGATGAAAGTAAAAGTGAGAGGGAGATGGACCGGCAGATGTGGAGGGAGCTCCATGGAGGAAGATCTCTATGCTAAAGGAAGAATAATGAACACTACCCCGGGAAGAGTAAAAGGATGAAAACAAGGAGCTTTCTCCCTTTGAGACTCAGAGAAATCTTCATACTTACCTGAAGTAAAGGAGTCAAAAAAGTGACTGACAAGACCCAGAAATGAGCAACCATCGCAACGCCGAGCCTGCGGTAGAAGCAGACATCAAAACCATGAGTGAGGGTACTGCAGGCAAGAGCACTTGTGCAAATAAGTCCTTGGAGCCCTGCAGCCCTCTGGGGGACACACTCAGCAAAGAATGGCCTGTCTCTATGCAGCCAGTAACAGCCAGCTGATTGAGCCTATTAGAAGGGAACTGCAGTAGGAGAATCTGAAAATCCTTAGCTAGAGGAAAGGATAACAGCTGAGTAGAGTGGCTAGCCACCCTCTTTCTTTTTTTTTCTTTATTACACCAAGTTATTGCAGGCAAGATTGGATGTATAAGCTAGAGTAAAAAAGAACCTTCCCATAAACCTTGGCTGTAATACCCTAGATACGCAAGCTCTAGGGAACTGTAAACTACCCATCACATGAGTAGGGAGTCACATCGGGTAGAGATGCTCTCACAATGTGTAATTGTCACAGTGCCAGGTGCTTTGAAAAGTGCCCGATGCTGTGATGCTTGCAGTTGTATAAGCGGCAAAATGCATGTCAGTGTGAAAAAAATGGTGGCAGTGCACTTTTGACCTAAAACACCTCGGAGGTACTGTAGGTCAAAAGTGCACCACCACCATTTTGTGTGTGCTGATGCACATTTCACTGCTTATACAACTGCACGTGGCACAGTTCAGTGCATGTCAGCTTGTGTGCAGAGCAGACTTGTATGTGTATAAATGCCCATATTAAGTACAATTCAGTGATACCAAATAACTCCACCCAACTGTCTAGATACATGAAAAGTTTTAGGTTTATCAAAAATTGCCTTATGAACCTAAAGCAGAATGACTATACATGCCTGGGTGGGAGTTATCATCTTGGTTGAGCTGAAATTGGGTATGCCTAAACCGTACATCTATGGGTCAAATCCAAGTCAGCCTTATAGGCACCTCCACTGAGGCATGACATTACTTGAAAAAAAAGGTACTTGGACAGAAGACCCAAAAATGACAGGGTTAGGGGTCTAGAATGCACAAATCTAACCTATGTCTACAGTCTGAGGGCTTCTGCCACTCTAAGTACAGGGGCTTGTCATCCTGATGTGGGCAAAGCTTTGCTGGCCAAAGTTTTTCTGCTGCTCCTGCCCGCGGTGGTGTTTCTCTAGTTTATTCAATGAATATTTAATGCAAAATACAGAAACACAATTAGGGACGGGAGGAGGGCCAAGAACACAAAAGCCTGGGCACCTTTCCTTCCAGGTTAGTGTTCCACTCACTGAGACACAGAGATGGACTCATTCTGGCTTTCTCTCTTTCTGGCCATCTTGGCTGCCCAGTGTGCCAACTTCAACAGAAGACTGCTCTTTACCCTGTCTAAACCAGCACCATG
>NW_005841960.1:3175713-3180853 GCF_000455745.1 Alligator sinensis | reverse complement strand
TGGACTGAAATACCTTCTGGGGCTTCACTTCTTTGGCAAATGCCCTAATGACTAGACTATTTGGCCAAAGGATGGAAGGTTCTTCTTCCTCCAGTGTCAAAAAGCCTCTAGTCATAGCCCTGCTGAAAGTAAATGTTTCAAAAATTTACATGGCATTACATTTTTTCCTGGGCAGAATAGGATCATAGGAGAGCTTCTGTGTCTAGAGGTGACCTCTTCCAAGCAGGCTCAGAAGAAAAAAATCAAGTTCCACTTGGGAAGTATGATGCACAATCCATATAAATGGCTCTAAATGCTATCAACACTTAATTTGAACCATATGTGACTTACCTGCCTAAATGGGCAGTTGTACCCTAGTCTACATATGTGACTCCTGGTTACCAGGGAACCACTCCTCTTGCAATCTTCTGCTCTCTATATGCCTAATGTATAGGCACCATCACATAAGTTTCTTATTGTGGATTGTATCCTAAGTGACTTGACCAAGCTCACATAGGAAAGCTAGGGCTGGTGGAGTAGGTAAACATAGCTTTCCAAAGTTTTTGGCTAATACCCAAACCGCTAAATCATGGAGGATAGAGACTCAGTAGCAGAAAATCCTGAAAATGTGTTCAACTGCTTTCATATGCAAAGGTGGATATTATGATTAATTTATCTTCCTCATAGCACTGCGCTAATTTCTACTTCATTGCATGAAGTAGACAAGAGAAACAGACCACAGAGTGCCAGGGGCATGCAACTCACAACTCACTGCTGTTCCAAGGATCTGCAAGAAGTGGTCATTGTATCAGGTTTGTTTTTTTTAAATCCTAAGGTTCCTTCATATTTTATTTTAAGCTGGGACCATCAATTGAAGGAGAATAAAATAAGACATTACTAAAAAGTACTAAATGAGATGCAAGAATTCTTAATGTTTAAAAAGGAAAAACCAGTGAGTTTCAACCTTTAGCAAGATATATCAATATTTTATTAGCAGAATGTGATAGATGATTCTATATGTTGTAGGCTGTGTGGACTAAAACATTTGAAAAATGTTTTAGTCTACCAGTGCATGTGTGCACTTGGCTTCCCCACCCCAACCCCACCGAATATAGGGGCGAGACTGGTGGGCAAGGAGCCAGCAGAAGCAATAAGGTAAGCTGGGCAGGGGGAAAGGGAGAGGAGGAGCTGTGCCAGCTGTAGGGAATCAGGAAGGGAATCCCCTCCCATCCCTATTTAGCTATGCCAGGTGGGAGCTGTGCTCCCAAACCACACAAATCCATCCCGCAAATGGGCGCACTCTTCAGGAGTGCGCCAGAGATTCTGCGGGACTGTGTTAGGGGTGAGGGGCGGATGAGGGGGCACTGACACATGGGGAGAGGGGGTCTGCTTACCGGGGAATCCCTGGTGAGGGGAGGCTCCCTGCCAAGCAGGACTTCCTCAGGGGGAGGGGCTGCCAGCTGACTCTTCTGTACAGATGTAGAACAGCCTGAGCCTCTGTTGATTGCCACAGGAAATTCAAAGCATGCTATTCTGGTCCTGGATGCTGAAGTGAGCATGTGTCTAAGCTGAGTTGTAGATCTGTCTTGTCTAATTTATTTGGGGCCTATTCATCAATATAACTGTAATAATGGTATGAAACACAGAAATCAAAGATGACCAGAAGGAAGTAAAATAAGACCTAGATCAGGATCTAAATCAGAAGACAAGAGCAATCCCTTGGCTTGGAGAATTGGAACATCTGCCCCAGGCCCCATGCAGCCAGGTGGAGCAGCTGCAGCCCCTCCCATGGGGCCTGCCTGGAGTTGGTGGCTCAGGCTCTCACCATAGAAGAAGGGTCTGACCGCTCACCACCCCCCACCCCCACCACATGCCACTGGCTTTGTGTCCACTGAAGAGCAGCTCGTCCAAGGTGTGTGTGATCCGCTTGGCCCCAAGCACCAAATTTCATTGCTACAGCACTGCCATGCCCTGCCTTTGTGGGGGTCCCATGGCACAGCGCAGTTTTAAAGGGACCCCACACAGGCTGATTTGCCCCGGGCCCTGCACCCACTAGGGTTGGCTCTGCAGAAGAACACAACAACAAAAACGTGAAGTTTACCAAACAGGACAACGCGATGCTAAATAATCTTTTGGGGGACATTAGTTACTGTCTGAACAAGCCCAACAGCAACATCCTAAATCAGCTTCTGAGCTTGGAGTGTTAGACAAATTGATGCAACCTAAATTTTTATGCAGCAGAAGGTTTCTCAGGAAAGAATGAAAACTAGGAAAGCTTCAGCCAACGTGGAACTTCTTAGCAGATGTCAGCTATAGCAAGGACTTTTTGAGCATTAAAAACAGCTCCACAAAGTCTTAGATGACAAGGGCAATCAGCCCTGTGGAGGAGCCAGCCAGAAAATTTGAGCAAGGCAGGACATTTATAAAGCTCTTCTACCATTTTTCTACCACTAGAAGATTGAGGGGGTAGATTGGATCATCCCAGCTCTCCAGAAGTCCATTTTAGTCTAATATTGTTTTTCTCCATATCCTCCTCAGATGCTGTATAGGGCTCTGAAAACAGGAACATGTGATTCAACTGTTTGCACATGGATTTGCCATGGGGAATTTCATTTGTTCAATCTAATATTATAAACCCTTTTAGGTAGAAGAATATTTTCTGGGAAGATTTGTGCCCAAATGGCTGGAGTTGTGAGACCAGGAAACACTTTGGAAGAAGCATTTAAGAGCCATTTTGGCATTTGCAGAGTTGAACAACTGGGAATCAATGCATTACAATATGCTTCAGCTGTAACTCCTTCATGAATTGTTAAAAGATAACAGGAGTGGGGACCCACTTAGAGAGGACATAAAAACAGCAGTACTGCCAGCCCAGTTACTGCTAAAATCCTTTGAAATCTTAAAGAATTACTTATTTACTCACTTAAAACTCACACCTTTTCCTTAAAAATAGGCTTTCCAAAAATAGGAGTGCATGTGTTCAGTGGGGAAGCTGATTTTCTTTGCCTAAATAGAAGCACAGAGACTGTGCAGGAATGTTTGCTGATTCTCTCTGGACCAGCAAGCAGCAGGTTTGGTGTCCGGTGAGCAGCCAGTGAGCTGGCTGAGGGTGAATAAACTGCTGCAAGCCATTAGCTGTGAGCCTGGATGCTGAAAAAGGGTTTTTTTTTCCTGTACATTCTGCCTTCCAAAACCAAGATGTATGCCTGACTGGGGGAAGGGGAGGTGATATAAAGGGAAAATGCATTAATTTCAGTGTTACTAGCAGGAAATGTTTATTATTTATGATTACTTCACATCAGCAAAGGGCTGGAGATGACTGGACTTGTGCCTCTGATAACGAGGAGTCCTGGTTTTCTCTGATTTAAAAAAATCTCAATTTTTGGTTGAAAAAAAGGATCCTCAAATCCACTTTTTTCCATGGTTGAAATTAAACACTGCTATTCTAATATAATAAAAGGCTTAGTCATCTGCCTGTGTGTCTGTCTGAAACACTTTTGCCCAACTGTGCATGCACCACCGAGAGGGCAGGTGGCAATTGGCTGTGCAGACATCCTGAACAGCTGGCAGGGAGGGGGATGGGGAGGTGGTGGGCATGGAGGGAGGGAGGAAAGTCAAAGGATGTGGAGAGGGAAGCCGGGCTAGACCCAGAGTGGTGGGGTGGATGGGTGGAGCAGGGCTGGATGTGGGGGGCAGGAGTGGGGCCAGATGTGGATTAGAGGGCAGAAGGGTAGTGGAGCCAGACCAGGAGGGGGTGGTGTGGGGCTCATACCCAGAAAGAGAAAAAAATTTGGGGGGGGGGGTGAGCATGCACATGGGCACCCCGCTGGAGGTGGGAAAGTCTGGTGGGGCAGGGAGTGGGGCTGGGCCCAGGCAGGGATCAGGAAGGATCGAAGCAGGGTTGGACTTGGGTTTGAGGCCGGGATCCACTACATCCGTACAGCTGCCCCTTGCCCCATGCCCAGGGTCACTGTCCAGCGCCCGCAGTCCCCGCGAAACTGTCACCCCGCCATCCCCGCAACAACCCCGGCTGCCTCCCTGCCCCAGCCTTGCAGTGCCCGGGGGTCCCAGAGCTGGCGGCCAGAGTGAAGCCAGCCTTAGCTGCACCACCAGCATGGAGGGGATGGAACCCTGGGACCCACACACCCACCCTGCTCTGCCCCACCCTGCATCCTCCTTGGGAAGATCCTGGCACAGCCCGGTAGCTCCTCTAGAGGCGCAGCTCCAGAGAGCCAAGGGGGCGGGGGGTGGGAAATGTGGGCCCCTGATCTTTGCATCGGACAAAGGCAGGCTGCAGTTGTGGGCTAGGTTCTGCCTGCTCCCTGCCTCCATGCCATGCTGCAGCTGCTTGGAAAGTGTGGCACAGCATGGTGCCATGTGCCTCACTGCCCGACCCACCCTACAGCAGGACGCACATGGAGCTGAGTGGCTTTCAAAGGAGGCAGTGAGGTATGGAGGCAGGGAGCAGGCAGAACCCAGCTCACAGCTGCAGCCCCATGCAAAGATTTTTGGGCCACGTACCGCCCCCCCGCCCTGACTCTCCAGGGCTGTGTATCTGAAGGAGCCACAGGCCTGCACTGGGCTCTTTCTATGGATGATGTGGGGCAGGGTAGGGTGCTCACAATAGTCCCGGGGACTCCTGCCCCTCCAGCCCAGCATTGCAGCCAAGGTGGATGATTACTCCAGCCCCCAGCTTCGTGCCCCAGGCAGCGCAGGACTGGGGCCAGTGTGGGGAGGCAGCCAGGGATCACGTAGGGCTGCGGGGTGGTGGTTTCATGGGAGCAACCAACATTGGGCAATGACACTGGGTGAGGAGGAAAGGGGGGCCAATCGGGCACAGCAGGCCCTGGCCCTGAGCCCAGGCCCGGCTCTGCTTTATGCCATCCTGATCCTTGCCCAGTCTCAACTCCATTCCCTTGTTCCCCACCTTTTCCCACCTGAAGTCCTGGATGCCACTCCTGGAGGGAGCTGCTGCTGCTGGCTCCCTCCCCCCAGCCCTTTCCCACACTAAGACCCCCCCAATTTTTTTCTGTCCTCCACCTATGAGGGGGGAGGACAGGGGCCAGACCTGGGGGGGGCATGGGACAGGACCCAAGGCAGAGGGGGATGGACCTGGACATGGTGGGGGAAGGGGGCGTGAGGCCAGACGCAGGGCTCTATC
>NW_005841960.1:3173656-3175682 GCF_000455745.1 Alligator sinensis | reverse complement strand
ATATAGATATATATATATATAGATATATATATGTAGAGAGAGAGAGAGAGATAAGTGGTGTTTAATTTAAATCACAGAAAAATGTGGATTTGGGGTTACTTTTTTTCCACCAAATATTTCAATTTTTTTAACAGAGGGTGTAGATTGGAATATCCTAACTCAGGTAATGCTCTGCTAACCTTGCTTCTGTTTGTTGCACCTTTCACACAGCATGCAGCATTATACGATTGTTTTAAATGTAGATTGCTATTAATGACCCATGTCTTTAAAATTTACTTACCCCTGAGCCTACATTTAGGATATTACAATTTCCCCTCTAGGCACCATACTCTAAAAGGAGGAGATGCTGGATCCTTCACATACTCCCTTTTGCATTCAAATTCTAGAACATCTCCAGATGTAAAATACATTCTCTCTCCTGGAGCCTGTTTCAGTCTAATATTGTTTTTCTCCATATCCTCCTCAGATGCACACAAGGCTCTGGAAACAGAAACATGTAATTCAATTGTTTATGCATGGATTTGCCATGGGAAATGTCATTTGTGTAATCTTATATTATAAATCCTTTTTAGGTAGAAGAATATTTTCAGGGCAGATTTGTGCCAAAACGGCTGAGGTTGTGAGACCAGGAAAGACCTTGAGAGAAGCCGTTATGAGCCCTTTTGGCATTTGCAGAGCTGAACTGGGGATCAATGCAGTACAATATGCTTAAGCCACTCCTCCTTCAGCACTAATTGTTAAAAGATAACAGTAGCATAAGGAGGGGTGGACAATCTAGGCACTGGCCCTGGGCACACCCACTTAGAGAGGACACAAGAGTGGCAGCTAGTGCCAGCCCAGTTACTGCTAAAACCCTTTGAAAACTTAAAGAATTACTTATTACTCACTTAAAACTCACACCTTTTCCTTAAAAATTGGCTTTCCAAAAATGGTGTGTGTCTCTCCAGTGTGGAAGCTGATTTTCTTTGCCTGAATAGAAGCATGGAGACTCTGCAGTAATGGTTTCTGCTTCTCTCTGGACCAGCAAACAGCAGGGTTGGAGTCCAGTTTTCACCCTCACACAGTTGCTGCTGAACTGTCAGCAGCATTTGGCTTAGCAGTGAAGTGTTAACACTGTAGGCTAAACCAGCCAGTGAACTGGCTGAGGTTGAATAAACTGCTGCATGCCATAAGTTCTCAGCCTGGATGGTGGAAAAGTGTTTTTTTCTGTACATTCTGCCTTCCAAAACCAAGATGCATACTTTATTGGGTGGCAGGGAGGAGATATACAATGAAAAATGTAGTAATTTCAGGGTTACTGGCTGGAAATGTTTATTATTTGTCATTACTTCACCTTGACAAAGGGCAGGAGAGGATTGGACTTATGCCTCTGATAACCAGGGATTCTGGTTTTCTCCGATTTACAAAAATCCCCAGTTTTCAGTTTAGAAAAGTAACCCCAAATCCACATTTTTCCAATCCCATTTTGAGTGTTTTCCATAGTTTTTGAAGTTCTGAAAGAAAGAAAGAAAGAAAGACTCTGACTTTTGAGAAATGTTTATTCTGGGGAGGGTGACAAGTGGGAGGCAGTAAAGACCCAACAAGTTAGCCCAAAGGTCTGGGCCTAAAGGACAGGGCCTGGGCTCACGGCCTGCAAGGCCTGCCCGTACACTCTAGACTAAAAAACCATAGCGAGCCAAAGGTCTATTTGCATATTTACATTTCTGCCAGCGGGGACACCCATGGGGGGCCTCAGGGCTCGACCCGTGTGAAGCAAAGTCCAGGGCCTCAGCCCGCTGGACGCATCACCGCAGCTTGAGCAGCCGGGGGTGTTACAGGGCGAGGAGCAGTTGCCCCACCTTGACTCGGCAGAGCACCCCCTCGTGGGCCAAGCATTCCTCGAAGGTGGGCACCGTCCGCCGCAGGACCGCGTGCTCAAACTCAAGCGAGAGGCGGGCCCGCACCAGCAGGCAGAAGAGCTGCAGGTCATCGACCATCCCAGTCCCGGCAAGCCAGCTCTTCAGGGTGGCCATCTTGGCCTGGCCCA
>NW_005841960.1:3170745-3172232 GCF_000455745.1 Alligator sinensis | reverse complement strand
GGGAGGCATCGCTCTTGCCCCAGTTGATGCGGGCCAAGGCGGCGAGCTCGTAGGTGCGTTGGCAGTCCACCAGGGCCCACACGTCCTCCTGGCTGCCCAGGAAGATGGTCACGTCGTCCGCACACACCGTCAGCCGGAGCGGGGGGCCGGTGGCGGGGCCCGGAGCCAGTGGCAGGGCAAGGCCGGTCAGGCGACGTCGCAGAGCGTGCAGCAGCGGTTCGACGGCCAGGGCATACAGCATGCCCAACAGGGGGCAGCCCTGGCGTATGCCGCGACGCACGGGGAATGGGGAGCACAGCGCGCCATTCACCTTGAGCAGGCCTGAGACATCGTGGTACAGGACCCGTAGCGCTGCGGTGAAGAGCGGGCCGAAGCCAAAGGCCTCGAGGGTGCCGAGCAGGTACCGGTGGTCGTTGCGGTCGAAAGCCTTCTCCTGGTCCAAGGAGAGCACGCCGATGTCCAGGCCAAAAAGCTCCGCGGCCATGAGCAGGTCACACAGCAGGAACAAGTTGTCCTGGATGGTCCTGCCCGGCACGCAGTAGCTCTGCTCGGGCCCAATGACAGAGGCCATGACGGTGCGGAGACGGTTCGCCAGCGCCTTGGCCAGGATCTTCTAGTCGGCGCACAGGAGGGAGATGGGCCACCAGTTCTTCAGGCAGCCGAGGTCCCCCTTCTTGGGCAGCAGGGTGAGCATGGCCTGGCGGCAGCTGGTCAACAGGGTCCCATCGGCGAGGCTCTCGCAGAAGACGCGGAAGAGGCTGGGCCCGAGGAGGGGCCAGAAGGCTCTGTAAAATTCCACGGGCAGGCTGTCCAGGCCTGGGGCCCTGCCTGAGGCGAGCCCCACCACTGCAGCCTCCAGCTCCGCCAGGGAGAGTTCGCGTTCCAGGGCCTCGGCCTGCGAAGCGCCCAGGCGCGGCAGGTCCCGATGCAGCTCTTGGGCAGCCCATGGACAGACGGGCTCAGCTGCAAACAAGTCCCGGTAGAAGGCGACGGCATGCTCCCGCACTTCACCCGGGTCTGTGAGCAGCCGGCCCTCCGGGGTCTTGAGGTGGTCCAGCATCTTCGCCGTGGCCCGCTGCCTCTCCAGGCCGAAGAAGAAGTTGGTCGGGGCATTGGCCTCTGCCAGCTCCTGGCAGCGGGCCCGGACCCACGCGCTTATGGCCGAGCCCTCCGCCAGCTCTCGCAGGCATTTCTTGCAGGAGCGGAGGCTCTCGAGGAGTGCCACGTCGTTGCCCACGTGGAGCAGGGCCACCTCGAACTCCACCATGTCCTCCTCCAGCTCCTGGGTGCGGCGGCAGAGCTCGCTCACCGCCAGCTGGCTGTACTGCTGGCAGAATGCCTGGATCTGGACCTTCCCCACATCCCACCACAGGCACCAGGAGGGGTAGTCTGCTCGCGCCGCCTCCCAGCTCCTCCGGAGGTGGGCGAAGCAGTCCCTGAAGCGGGTGTCCTGCAGCAGGCTGACGTTGAGGCACCAGTAAGGGGCC
>NW_005841960.1:3170471-3170691 GCF_000455745.1 Alligator sinensis | reverse complement strand
CCAAGGCGTGGTCCAAGAGGCCCGATGGAACAATACGGCTGCTGCGCAGCAATGGCAGGTGGTGCTGGCCGATGTAGAGGTGGTCGAGGCGGGCCATGGTGAGCCCGCTGGCGCTCAACTTTGCCCAGGTGTACTGTTGCGCGTCAGCATGGAGGACCCACCAGGCATCGACAAGATCCGCCGCCTCCAGCACAGTCCACAGCTTGCCGGCCGAAGGCAG
>NW_005841960.1:3169345-3169808 GCF_000455745.1 Alligator sinensis | reverse complement strand
TTCCTCTGGCCCTTGGTCTGGTCCAAGAGGTTGAGGAGACCTCCATAGCTGGGGGCCACCCAGGGGGGTTTCTCCAGCAGGAGGTGGATACTGCCGACCAAGAACCGGCGGGGCTTTACCCTGGGAGGGGACTTCCCGGTGAGACCAGTGAAAGTGCCCTCAATGGTCAGGCTCCCTAGCAGGCCCCCCTCTCTATCTGGGTCAAGGACTGTCTCGGGGAGATCGATCCCCATCCGCTTTGGGGGGCAGATGTCGTCCCACTCCCGGGGCTGCTTGCGGCGCTCAGAGGGCAGGCACTCCATCTCCTCCTCATCATCAGCCCCGGCAGGCAGGGGAGCAGGCGGTGGGGTGGCAAGACCCTCTGCCATCTCTCCTGCCTGCTGCTCCTCGGGAGGCAGGCACTCTCTCCTTGCCTTGCCGCTCACAGGCCCCACTGGCTGGGGTGGGGGGGGGGGGGTGGCCG
>NW_005841960.1:3116624-3168657 GCF_000455745.1 Alligator sinensis | reverse complement strand
CGGGCCCTCCCCCAGCTTGGTGTTCCTACTCCCTATGGTCAGCCTGCACCAGGGGCTGGTGAGGACACCGTAGCACTCAACCGCGTTGGTGAGGTCCCAGTCTGACAGGTGCGGGGGCACGTTGGAGGACACCACCCACACTGCCAAGGTCTCCAGGGGCGTAACCAAGTGGTGGACCCCCGAGACTTCCAGCCCCACCGCACACACCTCCCTCACCAGGTTGGGAGAGCTCAAATAGATAATGGGCACTGAATTGACCCGGGAGGCATACCGGACGCTCCGGCGTCCCAGCAGGTCCACCAGAGCTCCGGCGCAGTCCTCCACTGTGACGTGGAGAGGGGCGTGCACCCGCATGCCATGGCTGAGGGGAAGGTCTACAGAGACATCCCCATGCCAAGTGCCTTGGCTGCTGGCAGGCATCCCAGCAGGAGAGGGTTAACTCCCTCCCGGGAGGGAAGGAAGAAAAAAAAAAAGCCTCAGGCTGATGCCCGGGACTGGGCCTGGGAGGGGGCTGAAAACGCCCCAAAATCGGCCTGAGGGGGGGCAGAGCCACCCCGCAGGGGCTCAGGGCAAGCCCCAAGGCAGGGGGAGATGGCAGGGACCAAGGGAAGGGGCCCTGGGTAAGGGCCCCTGGGGGAGGGAGGCAGCAGAAATCAAAGGGAGAGCTCAGGCGGGGGTGGGGGAGGGGCAGAGGCAAACGAGGCTGCCAGAGCCCAGGGGAAAAACGCTCAGAAAGCGGGGGGAAGGGGGTCCCCAGGGACAGGGTGGGTAAAGGCAAGGTTTTTTTGGGGGGTGGGGACAGGAAAAGGGGGGCACGGAGTGCAGGGAACGCACAAAAGGCACTTGAGCTGCAGGAGCTCAGAAGGGCTTCACCTGTTGGCGGCCATCTTGATAGATAGATAGAAAATGGTGTTTCATTTAAATCAGAATAATGTAGATTAGGAGTTAATTCCTTTGACTGAAAATTGGGGATTTTTTTAATCGGAGAAAGCCAGAATTCATGCTGATAACCAATGTTGAGAGCCAGAGCTTGTCCCTCTTATAGCCTGTTTTAAATCAAATTGGTAAACTTCATCTGGGGGGAATTTCCAATTCAGTGACACCTGACACGGACTCCACCACCAAAAATCATTAAACTACAGAACTCATCACAAAACATTGTTATTAAATAAATTTTGTACCCACCCCAGCAAGTTGGAGGCTCTGTCCATTGCCCTGAGTTGCATGCAGCAAATCCAGACCCCTCCATGACATAGAGATTTTTGCATTTATATTCCACTGTTGAAGCTGGTTCACAGTATTACAATAAGAAGGAAGTGATTGCTCCATTTTTAATAACAGGTGGGCACCCACACCTTCCAGCCAGAGATGAAGTATATAAATCCAGAAATACATCACAATTCCTTTCCAGCACATACTGTAGAAATAGAAGTGTGAAAGATGACCCCTACCAATTTACTTTGCTAGATCATTACAATCAGTTAAAGAGAAAATAATCATCCTATTTCAGAATCAAATCCACATAGCTAAGTCATTGAAGCCAAATTATATGTAGCTTTGATTTTAAACTGACAAAATATGATGTCATCACAAAATAAGGAAACTAATGGCTCTAGGTTTCTCAACCCCTGATTCAGGGTTTTGGTTCAGCTGGAAAATGTGTGGTAGTATGAGATCCCTTGGTTCCCAAGCATTGCAGCTGCACTAATTCTGCCATCCTGATCTCAAACAGGAAAAGAAAAAAGGAAGGAGGCTTGGACACAATTCATCCATAACCATAGCTCATCTTCCTTATCCCTCTACTTGTTGTTACGGAGGGAACTACAGTTAGTTCTATCTCCATGGCCGAGTGTTAATCATGCATGTTTGAGAAACGAATTCGGTGTACCAGATTAGGGTGAATTATAAGCTTAGTTTTCTCTATAACATGTTGGGAACAGAAAGAAATAATGCACAAAAATGAACAGGGAACAGAAAACAGAAAAGGAAAAGCAATAATCTCAGGGGGATGAAACTCTCCTCTATGAGAGTTCTGCTTCTCTCATGTGGCTACTGTTCCAAAGAAAGAAGACCCTGAATCTTGCCTGGACGTCCATAGTTAACTACACAGAAGGCACTTGACACAACCTCCCCAACTTCCCTCTTTTTGATCCTGTAATGTGTTTCCCTCTGTGGGCTGTAAAAGCCTAAGTCTATTCACTTTGAGGACACACTGAAAATCACACTTAGGATTTTAGGCTTTCATGGATGGAGCAGGAGAGAAGGTGATCATACTTGTTAGAATGGGTGTTACCCTCGCCAGCATGCTAGGCCAGGTGAGATGCTGGATTGTGGATTTTCAGGGTGCTGGTAGCCCTGGGAACCCTCTCAGGCAGGTCTGCTGACTGAGGTGTCCCATGGAGAGGTGTGTTCCTCACCCTCACTGCCCAAGAATTTACTTTATGTTAAATAAACAAATGGGGTTTTTTTTAATTATACACAACTATATACAGAAAAGGAATGATTAATTAAGTGTAGAAAAAGATATAGTCAATAATAAAACCAACAATTTGAATAGAATTTACAAGGGCAACAATGGATGAATAATTCCACTATACTGGGTGATCCCACTTGTATCAAACAACCTCGATGATTACTTTCAACTGGTTATAACAGTTTAAAACAGTTTCCCCCACATAACCCAGGTTGATTTCCTTCTGGTCACAATCCCCTTCCCATAACAATAAATGGCTATAGAGCTTTAAATATGATCCACGACTAGGTGACAGAGGCGAGGCTTCTGCAGCTCTGGGGAAGATGGACTTTACCTTTTCTTGGTAACTCCACAAAAAGACACATCTTTGATCAGCCACTGCAAGTAATAGGCTTCTTTTCTTTAGTTTCCTTCTGAAAACTACACTTCCTGCAAACACTAGGGGTTATGTGTCCCCTCACACCCATGCAGATTTGGGATTCTCCCAACCTGCTCCCTCTCTGAGCTGTCTCCCTCCCCCAGCACCTCCGCATGCAGACAGGGTATTCCCTCTGTAGATCAGTAAAAGCAGCCGCTCCACTTTCGGAGCTCCGCAGCGACTACTGTAAGTGGCATGGCCACTACCAGAAGTGGCGTGGCCGCTTTTGCTGGCAGCCCTGCCCTCTGGCCAGCGCTCACAGGGGGAGCACTGGTGGTCCTACCTGCTCCCCTGCCCATCGGCTACACAGGGAGCGCAGCCTGACAGGGGGTGCATTGGTACTCTTAGGGGGTGCACATGCAACCCATGCACCCCCTACACGTTGCCCCTATTTGCTGCCTTCCTTGCAAAGTTCTCAGGCACAGCTCACCCACTCAGCTTGCAGCTAAGCAAGCTGTTGCAGCTGTTACATTTACATCAGTGTGGTTTCACTGTTTTTATGAAGTGACTGAACTGTAAACATCTGGGACTCACCTAGGATGTACAAATTGTAGTGTGCATAGTACATATGGGCTAGGGCTAGGAGTACTTAGGTACAATTCACATGGATGAAAGGTAAATAGGATCTGGCCCAACCTGAACGAGTGTGGCAGTTTGTAATTTGCAGCTATATTTGGCTTAATGTTCCTCAGTGGAAGCCGGCTTCCACTGAACTATGACATTATTAGTAGTGTTTACCTGTGTGGGGATCTTGGAAAGCCTGTCTCAGAGAGGAACATATCCCCTGCACTTTAAAGTACTTCCATTTTCTGAGCCTTTCTTCAGATATGGCTCAGGCTGAACTCCCTTTAAAATTCTGTGAAAGTTTGACTGACTAAATGCGGCATGATATCACAGAATCACAGACTCAGTAGAGAAATAGGGCTGGAAGGGACCTCCAGAGGTCATTTAGTCCAACTCCCTGACTGAGCCCTATCAAGCCTATCCTAAGCAAATCCAAAATTTAAACTCTTCATTAAAACAACTATCAACTCTGACACAAGACAAAACACCCTAACCTGCCAGAGGTAAAGCAGAGGGAACCATAGACCTCAATATCCAACTTCTATAAAAAGTTTTTAATAAAAGGATCAAGAGATCCCAGGTAGAGTGGTACATTCCCTCCTCCCCACCCCAAACACAATCCAGAGGAAGGCAAAAACCCCCACAGTCCATACCAAACTGACCATGGCGTATATTTCTTCCTGACCCGAAATATGGTGATTGGTCTGGTCCTGTGCAGAGGGAAAAGACCCTCTGGTCAGGAACCTCCAGCTTTTAGTTTTATCTGAAGCACTGACAAACGCCCCAGCACCAGTCAAAAGCCCCAGCCACAGTGGCAGCCAACACCCAATGCCTCTGAGAAAGGCTGAAAAGGAACCTCACACATCTACAAGAAACCCAGGGGTAGGGGTGATAACCAGCAAAGACTAGAAGCACAGGAAAACCCATAGCAAAACACAGGTCTATATAATCCTTGATCAGTGCCTGTCCAACCTCTTCTTGAACACTTCCAGTGATGGAGAGTCCCCAGGTTCCCCAGGCAGTCTATGCCACTGCCTCACTTTTCTAACAACAAAGTTTTTCCTGATACCCAGTCAAAACCTACTCTGTTACAACTTCAACCCGCTAGACCATATCCTACTTTCTTCAGCAAGAGATGTAAGGTCTTCTCTTTTTATGGTGGCCCTTCAAGTATTTGGTGACTGCTATCACATACCTTCTTAAACACCTTTTTCTTAAGCTGAACATACCTAGCTTCTTCAGTCCCTTCTCGTATGACTTGATTGCCAAGCCTTCTATCATCTTTATTTCCCACTGCTTGGCCTCTTCTAATTGTTCCATGTCCTTTTGAAAATGTGGACCCTAAAACTGCACAGAGTGCTCCACATAAGGCCTAACCAATTCTCAGTAAAGAGGCACCAACATCTCCTATGTCTTGTACCTAATATGCTTCTATCGATGCATCCCAAAACCACATTTGTCTTTTGTTCAGCTGCATCACACTGCAGACTCATATTGAGTATGTGATCTACCAAGGATCCCAGATCCTTTTCCATGGAGCCTGTCATCTAGCCATGTATCACCCATGTTGTATTCATTTTGTTTTATTAATAACATCTGATTTGTAGCACATTGCCATTGTCTGCATTGAACTTCACAGTTATATGGGTCAATCTGAGGTGCTTTCTTCTGGTACACTCTCTTTGAATCTACTGATAATATAATAGAATTTCAGAGACTTTAAACATCACTTACAAGCAGGGAAAACAACTGCCTTAACTTTGTGCATGACAAAATAACAGAGATATGGTGAAGTAAATGATTGAGGTAGAGGCTTTTTTAAATTCCAGCAATATGCTCACTTCCAGCAAATGTTAGAAACAGAAACATGAAATACCTTTGCATTGTGGTGTTCTTCGTGATGACCACTTTCCTTCCTTACATACTATTCTTGCAGGTCAAATTAGGCTCAGAACGTGCTGGCACTGATAATGAATGATCTCTCCAGAAAAATACTGCCCCCTCTTTGTATCCGCAATGCAGCCATCAGCCATATTAGGTGGAGAGCCACATGTCACATCTGAAAAGAGATTCAAAGACCTTTACAAACACCAAAACACATATAAGAAGAACCTCATTTTAAATGATCAATTTATGGTATGAAAGGTGTGAAAGTCCTCTTCAGGCTCTCGAGCACTCAATCAATCCTACCTATCAGAAGTTTTTTCATTGCAGTTTTTTCATTGCAACACAACTATTTCTAGTGTGAAATTCCTTGAGTTAAGATGCAATGAATAACAAGCTGATGGTGACCCACTGTATACCAGTAGGAGTATAGGAGAATAAATGATAATTGCTGGAACAACACTTACAGTGTTAAAAAGAGCATGTGTTACACAGTCTTAGGGAGTTTAGGTAGTCAGACTTGTAACAGGTAACACATCACCTAAAACATGCAATATCAAGGTTTCTTTTTGTATTATAAAGGAGACTCAGACCTGTTGACTGAGACAGATTCTTCATGGAAACTTCAGCTGTCTGGAATAAGAAAAAAAAATGTGAATGTATCAACTCTCCACAACTAGGAAAACTTAAACCTGGACAAATCAAGGGAACACACTCTCATTTTCCAAGTTCAGTGCTCACTTTTAGTATACTTGCAGCTTTTCCCCAATTAAGCCAAGTAGTCAGCCTCCCCACAGTAGCTTGTACCATCTCACATGTAGCCACTCTGTATGCTTACTGACCTCTACTGTTCTGGATTTCTGGCAACCATATTTTACTTCCTACTTTAAAGTCTGGTGCATGACCAAATACTCCCTTTTTCTGGATTTGTCCTAGATTGTCCTAGATTGGGAAGAACTCAGGGCCATGAGAGGCAAACCTATTCTTAATTTTTCAACAATTACCAAACATGATAAAAGTAAGGCTGTCTCTTAGACACTGAACACATGCACAGATCCTAGATCCCCTTATGGCCTGGGAAACATGACATATAATGAAAGACTACAAGAACTAGGATTATTTAGTATGGAGAAGAAAAGACTGAGAGCAGATTTGACAACAGTCTTCAAAAACCAGATGGATGATTACAAAAAGGACAGAGACAGACTTTACTTTGTGACTGTAGGGACAGGACTAACAGCAGTAGCCCCAAGAGTCATCAGAGGAAATTTAGGTTGGAGATTAAGAAGACATTTTTCTCAATGAGGATGATTAAGCATTGAAACAAGCTATCTAGAGAAGCTGAAGAATCTCCATCCCAGGACATTTTAAAGAGCAGAGTTGGACAGACACCTGTCTGAAATGATTTAGTCAAGGATTATCTTGCCTTGATCAGGGGTCTGGACTAGATGACTGTGAGTGCACCTAGGTGTGACGTGATGAGTGCTGTACCATCCGTCTCAACCGGGGACCCTTCCCTCGACTCGCCTGTCATGATTTGGTGTTACTGTATGAAAAGGAGGGGTTCAGTGGTGATCCTCTTCCTAGGGACCCTGCAGACGGAGGTACTCATGGTTTCAATGCGATGTTCCATGGGGCTCCGACTCCCCTATACCCCATCAACTCACCAATCAATTGGTGCAGCCAATGTTGTCCTGTTGTGCCCAGGGGGCCCTGATTTCCCCAAGGGGCTGGGGTCAGCGAAAATTCCTACCAGCTAACCTAGCCTGCTATGATGGTTGGAATCCTAGCCTTGACTGCAGCCGGACTAGGCTCCAGTCTCCTCTTTTCTTTTCCTCTCTGGTGTCCTCCTCTTCCCTCTGAGAGGAACGCCTCTAATGAATATATATATATATATATATATATATATTTTTTTTTAAGAAGTTAGATGCTGGGAGGGGGAGGAAGAAGGATGGAAGTAATTCCTCCCTTCCAGTCTAATGCAGGGACCCAGCTTCCCCTGCTCAAGATGCCAGCTCCAAGCTGGCTGCCAGGCTTCTGCTGGCCACTGGAGCTTCACCAGGTGGGGCATCCTCCTCCTCTCTCCCGCCCTCTGCCAGGTTCTGATGGGGCCTTTTAACCTTCCTGCAGCGATGTCTCTGGCCACCATGATTGGCCTGGGGTTTCCCTTCCCCGGGAAGAGCTGTTTAAAGAGCCAGAGCTGGCTTGTGCAGCTGTGGTTCCTGCTCCAGCTCCAGCCCCAGCTCTGGTGGTGAGTTTCTCCAGGCAGGAGGGTCTTGCTTGGGTGGCATGGGGCTGGTGGAGGTTTCCCCACATCCTTCCGGCGCCTGTGGGGGCTTTACACTGCCACAATGACCAAGTCAGGTGCCTGGCCCAGTGGTGACAGTGATGCCTGCTGATGCCCATGCTTTAATCTGGCTACCTGGGTTCCCTCCCCATTCCCCACCCCCATATCTGCCATGCTTTCATGTAGATAATTTACTTGGAAGGTTACTCAGGGTCCCCAGAGTGAGCCCTCATCTACTGAAAGTCTGTGCTGTCATGTAGCTATCACCTTAAGGGCTATATCTGTGGCCTCTGACCTGCCCTGTAGCCATGCCTGTTACCATTCCATCACATCCTGTGGAGTCTCTGGTCCCATCTCTGCCCCAGGCTGCAGGTCTCCAACCCTTTTCACCTCACCCTGGCACTGGGCACCTGGCCCTAAAACTTGCCCTCTCAGGCTACACAGGACCTTGTACCCTGTTCTAGGAACATCACTGGCACTCTGGGACCTCTTCTTACAATCCCAAACCCAAATCTCCAGTATAACAACATTTAAGCCCACTTGCTATGATGCAAACCAGCCCCACCTGGGGTTCAAACCCAAGTCACTGGCTGTACCACCAGGCTTCCCCATACCCTGTGCTGTATTGCTTGCAGGTCAGCAACATCCTGCCTGAATTACTCCCAGGGTACTTTAGGTGTCAGCCAGGGGCTTCTCTACAAATCTCCAGCACTACTGCTCTTTCTTCAGCAGTATCTACCAGACTGACTGCCCAGGCTCAGCAGCAGGGCTTATATCAGTGGCGGGCAATTATTTTGGGTTGAGGGCAGCTTACTGAGTTTTGGCATGCCATCAAGGGCCACATGACAGGCATTATGTGGCAGATGTATATTAATTTTCTCAATTTTTTAGGAGCCCCATGGGCCAGATAGAATGGCCTGGTGGGCTGCATCTGGCCCTCAGGCTGCATTTTGCCCACCTTGGCTTATATGCTCCCTAAGCCATTACCGTTCTGGTCATGTGATGCAGCAGCCACACACAGAGGCATTCATTCTGAGCCTAATGATCTGTCTACCTTGCCTTGCTGCTGCTTAATTGCTGGCTTCTGGATACCACTCTGTTATCTGCTGGTTTGATCTTTTACCTGCTATAAAGGGCTGGAAGGAAGCTTACAGATCATCAGGTCCAGCCCTCCTGAACCTGGGCAGGAAAGACTGCCGAGATCAGATGACCTCAGCAAGATGGGCATCAAGACACTTTTTGAAAATTGCCAGGGTGGATGACTGTACCTCTCGGGGAATCTGTTCCAAGCCAAGTACTCAACTTGTAAAGAAGTTTTTTTCCTTATGTCTAGCCTGAAGTGATCCTCAATCAGCTTGTGCCCATTATTTCTTGTCCTCCCCTGGGGTGCCTTGGTGAATAGATACTCCCCCAGGCCCTGATGTATGCCCTTGAAATATTTATAGGCCACCACCAAGACCCCACAGAGTCTTCTCTTCTTCAGGCTGAACAGTCCCAAGTCTTTCAGCCTCTCCCTGTATGACCAGGTCTCTAGGCTCCTAATCATGTGCATTCTCCTTCTTTGAACGTTCTCAAATTTCTTCACATCCTTCATGACGCACAGCACCCAGAACTGGATGCAGTACTTTAGCTTAAATCTCACCAAGGCCGAGTAGACAGGGAGTATGACATCCTTAGCCTTGCTCAAGATGCCTCAGTAGATGCATGCCAGGGTTTGGTTAGCTCTGCCAGCTGTGGCATCGCATTGGTGGCTCGTGTTCATTTTGTTGTCTATCACAACACCCAGGTCTCATTCAGATGTGGTGCTAGCAAGCTGAGCCTGTAAGTGTGTTGTGAGTTATTTCTCCCCTGATGGAGCACTTTGCATTTCTCCAAATTAAACAACATCAGGTTGAGGACTGCCCACCTCACAAGCCTGTCCAAGTTGGCCTGTATTGCCAGCCTGTCTCTGAGTGTGACCACACTCCCCCATAGTTTGGTGTCATCCATACATTTTGCCAGTTTGCTTTTAATACCTGAATCCAAATAGCTGATGAACATCTGCTAGCCTGTCTTCTGCTAGCCTGTAATGGATTCTTTGACAATTTTCTCCAGGATTTTACCAGGGATTGAAGTCAAACTGATTGGCCTATAATTTCCCAGGTCCTCCTTTCCCCCCTTCTTAAAGATAGGCACTACATTGGCTTTCTTGTTATCTTCTGGGACCTCTCCCAAGTGCCATGAGTCTTCAAATAACTTTTCCATAGCTTGTATGATGATGCCAGCCAGTTCTTTTAGCACTGTCTGGTGTAATTCATCTGGTCCTGCTGGCTTGTAGATATTTAGCCTTTGTAGGTCTCCTCCACAAGATTTAAGCCAACTATAGGAGGGCGATCACCCTAACCGTGACCATCCTGTATCCCTGTCAACCAGGCTAACACCCTTGGGCTGGGGGAATACCATCTTGAAGTATTCCTTCAGGAGTTTTTTTGTTCTGATTCTCAGTTATCAGCCATCCCATTTCATTCATCAGGGGCCCTATGCTTCCCTTATTTTTTTCTCCAACTTCCTACATATCTAAAGAAGGACTTTTTGTTGTCCTTGACTCCAATTGCCAATCTGTATTCAGTTTGTGATTTTGCTGTCCTGATATGTTCCCTACAGGTGCAGGCTGTTGCTGAGTACTCCTCTTTGGTAGTTATTCCTGACTTCCATCCTTTGTAGGCTTCTCATTTTAATTTCAGTAGGTCCGTGACTTCACTGTTGAGCCAAGGGGGTCTCCCAGCCCTTTTGCTGCCTTCCTTGCAAAAGGGAATGGACTTCCTTTGAGCTTTTAGGATTTCTTCCTTGAGGAATGATCACTCACCTTGTACTCCCTTCCTCATTGAACCGTGGTCCCACAGGACCTAGCAAACCAATCCCCCTAAGCTTGTGGATTCAGCTTTCCTAAAATCAAGGATTTCTACCATACTGACTTATTTCCCTGACTTAGGGGGGATGGAGGAAATGATCATATCATGGTCACTGTCACCCAGTTTCCCTTCAACCCTCAAGTTGCTACTAGATCATCCCCATTGGCGAGAACCAGCTCTAGCAGCCCAGCTCTAGCTGCTGAAGTTTCTTCCTTTAAAGAAATGGGAGCTTTAAGCTTCCTGTTACAATAACGTGGTGAGTTCCCTTCCAGCCCCACATCCTTATAATCCTTTGGTCTGAAAAACCTTCTTAGGATCTGGGTAAGCAAAACAATGAAATGTGGATGTGTTGCACCAGGGGTTCCCAACAGGACTGTGCAAAATTTCAGTAGCCATTTCATTTCAGAGGTGTTTTGGCCTATTTCAGCACTTGAAACACTGAATTCAAATTGAAACAGAAGGCTCACAACATCTATGAAATTAAATGAGGCATCTGAAACATTTTGGAAATGTTTCAGATAGTTTTGGAGTTTCAGAGCCAGGCATGCAGGAAGACAGCTGTACGCTGCTGCCCTGCTGCACGATTCAGCTCTGCAGAGAGCAGAGATCTGCAGAGGGGGTCTCCTCACTGCTGCTGCCTGCCCGGTGATGCAGGGCTACATGGGGTGAGCAGTGGCAGCAAGGAGACCCAGGCATGGATCCTTGCTCCCTGTGGAGCTAGGTCCTGTGCCAGGGCAGTTCTGGTCCCTGCCACATGACCTGGTTCCACAGGGAGCAGAGATCTGCGCCGGGGTCTCTTTGCCACCACTACCCACCCTGCACAGTCCCACATCACTGGGGCAGTGTGGGGCAGACAGTGGTGGTGAAGAGACCCCAGCATGGATCTCTGCTCCCTGTAGAGCTGAGTCATGTGGCAGAATCATAGAATCATAGAAGTAGGGTCAGAAGGGACCTTGTAGATCTTCAAGTCCAACCCCCTGCCGTGGCAGGAGGAAAACTGGGCTCAAATGGCCCCAGCCAGGTAGGCATCAAGCCTCTTCTTAAAGACCCCCAGAGTAGGAGCCAGCATCACTTCCCTTGGAAGTTGGTTCCAGATCCTAGCCACCCTAACTGTGAAGTAGTTCCTATGGATGTCTAATCTGAACCTGTTCTCCAACAACTTGTGGCCTTTATTCCCATCCCTCTTGAAGTGGGGTGCCCAGAACTGGACACAGTACTCCAGCTGTGGCCTGACCAGTGTCATGTAGAGGGGGAGGATCACCTCCTTGGCCCTACTTAAGATGCACCTGTGGATGCACGATAAGGTCCGGTTAGCCCTGCCGACCATGACCTCGCACTGTCGGCCCATGTTCACCTTGGAGTCAATGATGACTCCAAGATCCCTTTCTGCCTCCATGCTTCCATGAAGGGAGTTTCCCATCTTATAAGTGTGCTGCTGGTTACTACTGCCCAAGTGCAGCACCCTGCACTTGTCCGTATTGAAACACATCCTGTTTTTGTTAGCCCACCCCTACAACCTATCCAGATCATTCTGCAGTCTCTCCCTCCCTACTGACATGCCCACCTCACCCCAAATTTTGGTATCATCAGCAAATTTGAACAGGTTGCTTTTCACCCTGTCGTCCAAATCGCTGATAAAGAAATTGAACAGTGCGGGCCCAAGGACCAGGGGGACTTTGCTGCCCACTTCCCCCCAGGTCAAATATGACCCATCCACCACCACCCTCTGAGTACAACCCTTTAGCCAATTTGCAATCCATCTAACTGTGTAGGCATCAATGACACAGTCACCTAGTTTTTTAATGAGGATGGGGTGGGAGACAGTGTCAAAAGCCTTGCTGAAGTCCAGAAAGACTACATCCACTGCGACACCTGCGTCCAATGCTTTTGTGACCTGATCATAAAAAACTAATCAGGGTGGTCTGACATGACCTGCCCCTAATGAAACCGTGCTGGTTGCCCTTGAGCATCATCCCTGATGCCGGTCCATCACAGATGTGCTCCTTGATGATCTTCTCAAAGAGTTTCCCCAGGATTGAGGTAAGACTGACGGGTCTGTAGTTGCCCGGGTCCTCCCTCCTCCGTTTTTCAAAGATGGGGACCACATTGACTATCTTCCAATCATGTGGCCCCTGGCCCGAGCACCATGAATGCTTGTAAAGCCATGCCAAGGGCCCTGCAATAACCCCTGCTAGCTCCCTCAACACCCTGGGGTGGAGAGCTTCTGTACCTGCTGATTTGAACACGCCCAGACCCTCCAGAAGCACTCTAACCCGGTCCTCCTCAACCTTAGGTCTAGAGGCATTCTCCTCGAGTCCATCTTGAATCACGGTGGGGGGGGGCGGTCCCAGTCCCTGCACAAGAAAACGGAGGTGAAGAATTTGTTAAAGAGGTCTGCTTTCTCCTCTGGTGCAACCACCAGATTGCCCAGTGTATCTTGCAGGGGCCCCTGATGGCAGGGACCATTAGGCTTGCTCACTGCTCTGCACTGCTTCTCTGCCCCATGACTCAGTGTGACAGGGATCAGATATCTGCGCAGGGGTCTCCTCGCCTACACGGAAGGTAATGGCCCTCCCCCACCCCCAGATGAGCCACCCACGGTCCTGTCCTGCTCCCCGCTAGGGCCCTGTAGTCCCCAGTCCCAAGCCCTTCCCAGCTGGATAGGGCTGTATGAAGCTTCCCTTGTAGCCCGTTCGAGACAGAATCAGAGAACATTCAGAGGAGCCGAACCTCTGAAACAGATTTGGCCAAAATGAAACAGACAATTATCCAAAACACTGAAACAAATCATTGTTTTCCAAAATGGCTGAATCTGAAACCGAATTGAAATGCAGCCATTTCACACAGCCCTAGTTCCCAACTTTTTTATGCTGCTGACCAACAAACTGCAGACCGGAAATGACTAAGCCCTGGGGCCAGTCCTCAGGGGTCAGTATGCTGGTCATTTCCAGATTTCTGGTCCAGTAACCAACCCTCCTGCAGACTGGAAGCCAACACTTCCTGGCCTGGTACAGGGCCATGGCGTGGGGGTTGGAGACCCTTGTCTTACACCACAAATACCCCAGGTAGCAGTGACAGACCTGTATCAAGGTCAAGGCCCTAAAACATGCCTCATAAATAGGAAAAGGAACAGTAACTGCTGCTCAGAAGTTGTCCATGCTGCTTCTCCCTACCTCCCCACTCCTCACTCATCTGCCTCCCCTCCTCCTCCCTCTTTCCAAAGTTAGTGACATGCTTCAGGGAAAAGTAAAGCTAGAGAGGCATGCTGCAACAGGCAGGCTGGCAGCCATGGGCCTGCCCCACCACCTTTCTGGGGCACCATGGCACTTCCCTTCCCCACCTGGCTGTGCCCTGCACCTGGGATGCTCATTTTGATCTGCCCCACATCAAGACTGGCCTCCAAGAAAAATGGGATGAGTGGTCACCCTAGGACTGAATCTTTCAGTTTCTTATAATCTTTTATATGATGGAAATGCTCCTGATATCAACTATCAAGATGCTACCATTTAGGTTGGCCATAGAGATTATGTTGACAGTCAGATTAGGTTTGATGTAAATTCTGCTGCTTTATTGGTCATGGAGACTTTCAATACCCAGGTTCATCTTTGATATTCAGGAGCAGTAGTGTGTTATCCCTCCATCTCCTTTTGATGTAGCCCTCACAGTTGTATTCAGCACACATTTTCTGAATTAGCATAATGTGTGTTGTAGTGGTAGGTGTTAGCAGAATTTTCAGTTTGTAGAATCTGACAACTATGAATATTCATGCTGTGACTCCTCTAAAACCTGCTGCAGCAATTATTCCACAATGCACAAGTCTGGGCTGGTCTCATTTTTAGTATGCTCTTGTTCATGGCAAACAAACAAAGCTTGATCAACTGAATGCAGCTGCAACTATAAGATTTCTTCCAGGTTTAAGCCTTCTTTTTCAACTCTCACAGTTTACTCTCTCTTCATGCATCTATGACCTAAATCATGATCAAAAACTTGAAGACATTAAGGACAAAGAACCTTGGTTTTACCATAAAGAACGGTCAAAAGCAGCCAAACTCACCAATGGGAGGTCATATTAACCATAACCCAGTCAAAAGTTCTTACAAGTACTTTTTATTGAATTTTTATTGGCTTTTTATTGAAACTGGGCATAAATATTTTTTTATGGGCATATCTCTATTTGAGGCCAATGCATACCAAGAATATAATGTTATAATTTTTTAACCCAGCAGTATGGGGTCATCAGCTGTGCAATTTAATCACATCCCACCATATTTCCAACATTTTCTTATTCCATTCTGGTGGACTTTTCCATTCTGGTGGACAATGGATGGAGCCTTGATTCCCCTCCTCATGAACTTTCCTGAGTCTAGCCCTCCTTTTGGGGCTGAACGTAGCCATTCATGAGGGAATATCACATCAGAGGGAAGCTCTTAACATGTAAACCCTTTTCCCACCATGTCTAAAAACATAAACTCCTACCTTGGCAAGTTGGTGGTTGTGACCACTGTCTATTTTCACAATTGACCTCATTTGATCTCACACTCTGGAAGCCTCTCTGACATTTATACTGCACTTTGGTTCCTGACAGATATATTTAATTTTCAATATGTATAATAACAGCATTCACAACTTCAGGTGGAGATCTGCATCCTACATCTGGAAGGGGAGACAGATGTAAATATGCCAGTAGTAAAATGCTACTGAAGTGGTATCTTGGGTTCTGAAAATATATTGTCCCATTGAACAAAGTACACTTGCAAAACAAAAGCTGGGAGACAAACTTCTAACAGAAAAAAAAATGGAAATAAGGGCCTTTTTTCTACCCTTGCCCCAGTTATGGTGGTAAGAATGGAATTTGCTACAGCTAAATGGCTGAACAGGAAACTGCCTACACCTGTCAGTAAGAAAATATGGGAAGGGGGTAGAACTCAATCTTTACCCATCAAAGGAATCAGGCACCACTTTCCATTTCAAAGGATTCTGTCACAGGTTATCTTTAAAACATTTTAAAGCTGTACAACGTTATGCTGTCAAAGTTAGAATGGTTTATGAGCAATCACATGGTAAGACTTAATGCCATCTGAGACCTTTAGGACTGTGACTTGCCACTAGAGAGTCTGGAGAGCAAGGGCATGGGCAGGAGCCAGGACTCTATCCCTCTTCTGGGTTGGAAGAGTAGAGGAGACAGTGGCATATAGCTCAGAGATGAACAAACCACCTTATGGCTTCCCTCAATCCATAGCCACAGATGCCAGCTGGGAGTTGACTGGGTGTGGAAAAGCCTGTTTGAAGTGAATGGGCAGGGGGAAGACATAAAGAGAAAGGAGTGAAAAAAGAATATAAAAAAGAACCAAATTCTTTCACATATTTCACTGAACTGGGACTGGGTTAGAGGGAAATGGGTTAGTACTCACATAAGGACAGATCTGAGACCCAGAAGACTTGCTGCAAGTTGAACCCAGAAGGCTTGCTGCACATAGGGATAAAACTTAGACCCAGTGGGCTTGCTGCATGCATGCCACACCAAGATAGAGCTGAGACCAAGTGAGTTCACTGCATACCAAACTGAGACCCAGGAGGCTCCCTGCATGCATGTCACAGTGGATCAGATGTGAAACTTAGTAGGCTTGCTGCTTGAGTTTGGTAAGTGGTGACAAAACCATTTCAAATAAAATGGTTCATTTCAAAAGAATATCATGGGGGATGAGAAGCTGAGCTAACGCGCACTGGCTGGCAGCGAAAGGGAGAGATAGGCAGATGAGGAAGGAAATGGTTGCCCAGCACTAAAAGCCAATTGCTAGTGCTCATTAGTGGTTAACTGACTTTTTAAGGGGCTGGAACAAGCAGCAAACTGGTGAGCTGCACCGGGACACTTAAAGTGGTCAGGGGCTAAACATCCTCAGGGCAGGAGGGTGTGTTGGCCTGGGGCCAGAGTCACCCCCTGAGTGGTAGAGTTCAGCGAGGTTGAAAGTTTGCCAATGGAGCAAAGAAATGTGAAGGAAACAAAATAGAACATTTGCTCCCTGGTGCAGACTAACAGTACCCTGAAATGACCTGGACAATACAAATCAGAGATAATCATCTCTTGAATTGGCATATCTTTAAAATGTTTATAAGGTTTTTAGTATAGTTAACACCTTTAAATGGATGAATGTTCCTGTTTCAAGTGCCTTTTTGATGGTTTAAAAGTAACCTGCAATACCAGAGCCATGAAGCCTCAGTGCTTTTTTAAAAGTATCTGAAGAGATCTCGATACTACTGTTATTGATAGGAGGTTATGATGTTTTCCAGATAGATGGGGAACCTGTTTTCAAGAATTCTCTTAATTATATTTTGGCAGAGATCTGAAGACAAGTCTCCTACATCTCAGAAGAAAGCCCTAACCACCAGCTACTGGAGATCCTGAGTTGGGTTTCTCTCATTCCCTCCTGTTGAAGTTGGAGTAATTAACCATTCATTGCAACTGGGACTTGAAGGTGACCCTCCAATTTTCCAGCCCTTCCTATCCATAAACACCCTGCACATGGAGCTGTTGGGATTACCTGAAACATCTTGTCCTTGGCTGTTTTGATAACTCCTACCAAATAAGGCCCTTCAATAGGACACTATTAGGCATCTATAGGGTGACGTCAGAGTTTATAAGGGGTTTTGAGAATCTCACTTATGCCTAAATAATGGACTTACACCACCTAAGCTCCTCTACTGTCAACTCCTTGACATTAACAAAAATAAGTAATATTTTCTCTTATTGTCCTAAGTCATAGTAACATTACAATGCATTATGGAGTCTTGTGAATTTATTCTATTGAAGAATAGGTACCATATAAGCATAATAGCTTTAAGGAAACAAATTAAGAAAAATTAACTTGTAGCCATCCCACGTGATAATGTGATTTGAAAGAAGTTGGTTGTAAAATGTATCATCTACTTCTTTGTAACTTGTCATATGCTCAACCCCTGGCAAGTGTGAGGTAACTTTTCAGTAATGGTAGAATAAACGACTTCATATTTAGTAGAATAGAAGCATGCAAGTGGGTAGGTAGTTATTTGAAGAAGATAGTATGGGAGTAAGAAGTATACGGTAGATAATAGTGAAAATCTAGGATTCCAGACAAATAGCTTGAGCAGTAACAAGCAGCACTGCAAGGACAAATGTATAATTTCTTCTACACAAATACTGGAGACATAAATAATAAGGTAGGTAAACTAGAATGCCTGTATTAAATGGTAATTTTGACCAAATAACAGTCTCAGACACATGGTAGAGAACAATAAAAGACTGTTCTAACAGAATACAAACTACATAGGAATGACAGAGCAGGATATGGGGGTGAAGGAGTGGCACTTCATGTTAAGGGTAGTATAGATAGTAAGAGCATAAAAATCTCACCTGAAAAGAAGCCTAGTGTAGAATCGCTGTGGGTAGAAATTCTATACTTGACTGAAAAAAACATAGTACTAGTATTATACTAGCAACCAACTGGTTAGGAAAAGCTGCTAAAATGGGACAGACAATAATAATGGGAGACTTCAACTATGTCCACACAGATGGGGTTAACACCTCATCTGGGTGAGACATGGAAACAAAATTTCTGGATGTGATAAGTAACTGTATTCTAGAACAAGTCTCCCTAACACCTATAAGAGGAGAAGCAATTTTAGACCTAATCCTGAGTAACATACAGGTCCTGGTTCAAGAGGTTTCTGTTGGTCAGCCACTCTGTAATAACAACTATAAAGAAATCACATTCAACATTCTAGCAGGAGGGATTAAGCCACAAGAGTCTACCATACTAATATACAACTTTTGGATAGAAAATTACACAAAAATTAAGAAGATATTTAGAAAGAAGTTTAAAGGAGCAGTCAAAATGGAAAAAGCCTGCAGGCAAGGCCCCACCAGTTACCCTATAGGCAGCAGGAGGTTTCTGTGTATGACTCATCCAGGGTCAGCCTCTGAGGCAATCTCATATACTGATAAGTTCCCCATTTGTCGAACTATAGTGTAGGGCTCGGCCCTCCACCGGTCCGCAATCTTATGTCTGCCAGCCAATCCAAAATTGTGTAAAAGCACCCCGTCCCCTGGGCACAGTCCCTGCTCCCGTACACGAGCATCATCGTTCTTCTTGTGGTACTGTTGATTCCTCCCTGCAGCATCGGCTGCCCGTTGGTACGCTAGCCTCAACCAGTTCTGCAGCTGTTGGACATACTGCCCATGGGTTAAGTGCCACTCATAGGCTTTCTCTACCCTGAAACAAAAGTCTATGGGCAATCGGGGTTGTCGCCTGAACATAAATAGATAGGGGCTGACCCCAGTGGCTTTGTTATGAGTAGTGTTGTATGCATGTACCAGGTAAGCCAAATACTGGCTCCAAGTGGCCTTCTGCTGGTGTCTTAAGGTGCCGAACATATTCAGGAGTGTTCTGTTGAATCGCTCTGGTTGCAGATCCCACTTCAAATGGTAAGGGGTAGTTAAGGAGTTTCAAATCCCTTGCAATGGCAAACACCTCTCTTAGTAGTTTGCTTTCAAAATCTTGGCATTGGTCTGACTGTATTCATGTTGGCAGCCCAAACACCGAAAAGTACTCCCAAAGCACCTTTGCCACTGTCCGAGCAGTCTGGTCATGAGTGGAGAAGGCTTGCACGTATCAGGTAAAATGATCAGTCACCATGAGTATGTTGCCCTTTTGATTTCCCTTCTATGGATAAAAAATCCATGCACACCAGCTCCAGTGGCTGCGAGCTCTGAATGGTGTTCAAGTATGATGTTCGGTTTGGCAGGGTCTTCCTCTATGCATCTCTCACAGTTGAGACATTTATCCTTCACATCCTCTGCCATCCGTGGCCAGAATAAACATTCCCTAGCTAAAGCTAAGGTGTGCTCCATACCCAGATGACTGAAGTCATCATGCAGGGCCCTTGGGAAGGATCAATTGCAGCAGCATCCTTCCCTCTGGGTCCTGTACTTCACGGTGCAACACCCCGTCAAGGAGCCGCAGCCTTTCCCACTCTCTCACCAGGAGACGGGTCGCAGGGGTGACTTGCTTGATGTCAGGAGGGTGCTCAGTGCTCTTCTGTAGGGCCTACAACACATCCCTCACATCAGGGTCTTGCTTCTGGGCTCAGCACCATTCAGCTGCTGTCATCTGGGGAAGAACAGCAGGGGTCAGAGTCGTATACTGTATCCACGCCTGTGGGATCCCATCGGGTGGTATTCCTAGGATCTCAGCTGCACAGACCGTGTTCACCCCCTCAGTCACAGGGTCCCACACAGGCAGATCACAGAGGGCCCAAACTGCCTCTGGAAGCAGCATGTCCCAGTCAATTGGGGACATCAGTCTTGAGAGGGCATCGGTGTCAATGTTCTGCTGCCCTGCCTGTAGTACAGGCTAAATGAATAGTCCACCAGAACAGCCACTCACCGATGCCCAGTCGCATCCAGCTTTGCACTGGTCAGTATGTAAGTGAAGGGATTGTTATCGGTCCATACTTGGAATATGGTTCCATAAAAGTAATCCCTGAACTTTTCAGTGATGGCCCACTTAAGAGCCAGGAACTCAAACTTGTTTGCTGGGTATCGGGTCTCACTGGGCGCCAAACTTTGACTGGCAGAAGTTACTGTGTGTTGCCATCCTTCATGCAGTTGATACAGGACAGCCCTCAGTCCTGATAGGCTGGTATCTGTGTGCGGAATGAATGGGAGATTTGAGTCAGGACATGCCAACATGGATGCTTCCGTAAGGTGCCGGATGATTTTGTGGAATGCATCCTCACACTGAGCATCGCACTATGACTCAAAAGGCTCTGTAGGGCTACACACCTTCTGAACCCCTTGGGTTGGATCCTAGGCCCCCCCGCTTCTTAGAATACTTCCCTATTTGGTACCTTCAGGTGAGTTGGTTCAGGGACCTAGTGATGGCTGCATAGTCTGGTACAAACCTCCTGTAAAACCCCACAAACCCTAGAAATCTCTTAAGTTCCCTGTAGTTGGAAAGATGCAGCCAAGTGATCACTGCCTTGACCTTTTCCGGGTCAGTGCTAACTCCATTTTGGGATACGATGTGTCCCACATATTTGACAGAAGCCTGGCAGAATTTGCACTTGTCAAGCGCCAACTTAAGCCCAGCAGCTTCAAGACAGTCTAGCACGTGGAGATGCCTTTTGTCGTGCTCCTCAAGGATTTTACCAAACACTATTAGGTCATCCAAGTACACCAGCACCTGGGTTAGATGCATATCTCTGACTACTTTCTCCATTAAATGCTGAAATGTGGCTGGGGCCCCTGAGATGCCCTGCGGCATGTGATCAAACTGGAAAAAACCCAGATAAATGTGGTTTTCTCTTTATCTGCCTCTCTCAATGGGATCTGGTAATACCCACTGCAGAGATCCAGCACGGTGAACCAGTTGCCACCCCCAAGACAGTCCAGGGCCTCTTGCACTCAAGGGATGGTGTATTGATCAACCACCGTGCGGGCATGCAATACATGGTAGTTGATACACATCTGCAGATTCCTATTCTTTTTGTGCACAATCACAATTGATGAGGCATAGGGACTTTTAGATTCTGTGAAGATTTTTGTGGTTGAGAAGCCCCTTGCAGATGGCGCTGGACCTCCCCCATCTCAGCCAGTGGTATGCAACGTGACCTTTCATGAAAGGGTCTGAGATTGCTAAGGCATAGCTGGTGCTCAACTCCTTTTGTCTCCCCTACATCCCAGTCATGCAGGGAAACTACATTGGCCCAATCCTGGAGTTTTTTCCATAATTGGACCTTCCATTCCTCAGGTGCGGTAGAATACCCAAAGAAAAACCAGTTAGGATTGATGTGCAGGGTACTGTCCTTTTTTGCCAGATTCACCACATCCGCTTCCCATACAGTAGCGACTTTTTGCCCCAGGTGCACTACTACATCTTTTAGGGAAGGATTTACCACCACTACAGTGACCTGCCTCCTTTCAATTCTTGAGCCTTGAATACTTCACCGGGGACTCTCAAAGTTCCTAATCCTGTTTTTCGAGAGAGGGTCTCTACCACAATGGACCCCAGCTGCTGGTGCTCTCCTTCTCACCTGCATGTAGTGGGTAGGGCCCACTGGCCTTGGGCAGGGATCTTCTGGGGGGCCATCCCAGAGAAATGCAAAGCTCCCAGTATTTGGGTGGATTTCCCCATACCCTTTCTCTCCCAGTGGGCATAGTCCTCAGAACATAGAGCGTGCATTGATAACTGCTCTTGATAGTCTGGACCAGCCTGTTGCCTACAAAATTGAGCCAGCACTTGGAATATACTGGAGTTGGTCCCAATGAGGAGGGAGTCCCCCTTTATCCAACCTGGGTCCGGGTACATTAGGGAAATGGAATTCACCTCCTCTACCCCAGTCACAGATGTGGGGAACTTAAAAAAAATGTCTAAGTACCCATGGTATGGGTACAGGTTGTGGCTAAGCCCACATAGACCCAGCCCAGTAAGAGGATGCAACAACTTGTGCTGAAGGTGTTTTTTATATAAGGACTCAAATATGATGGTCACTTGCGACCCACTGTCCAGAATGCCCATACACCTCTGGCCATTCACTGCCACTGGGACCTCTGCCCTAGGGCCGATTAGTCCTTCAGACAGCAAGTTTGAGACCAGGGCTTGAGAGTCTGGCAGGCTCCGGGGTGGAGCTGACTCCCCTGCTCCACCTGTCCCTCATTTCCTACCCCACATCGGGCCTTTAACTGCTGAAAAACTAGATCAAGGTGGTCCAGCTGTGTACACTCTCAGGCCAAGTGCCTGTATTCTCCACATTTATTACAGATCCCTAGCATCTTATTCCCAGCTTTTGTCTTGGTCCGGGGTGGGGCAAAGAATTGGGGCTGGGGCTGCCTCCCAGGTGGAGCCCTGGAGACTGCGGCCACCCACACTGGCTGGGAGGACTCTTCTTCAACCTCTGGGGGCCCTCTTCTTGTGAGGTCACCACCATTACCTGACTAACAGGTCCCTGACGTGAGGAGACTTCCTCCTGGACCCACATGGCATCCCAGAGGTGAAGGATCTCCTACTCCTCCCTCATTTCTTTCATTAATTGGCTGAACCCAAGAGGGATGGTTTTTCAACCATCCAGATTCAAATCCCTAATAAGGGCCAGGCTGTATCGGGCCCTTATTTGGACCTGCTGGAGCCTCACATGATCCACCATGCTCAGGCTAATGGCCCCTTGTGCAACCACTCTTTGCAACACGTACTCCAAGCATAACAAATATGAGGATGCAGCCTTGCCTTTGTGTTGGAATGTGCTAAGCAGTTTATAGTATGCTCCCCCACCCTGGGAAGGCTCTCCAAACACATCCTGTAGGGTCTGAAGGCACTGCTGTGTGGCGATACCAGGATTCTGGAGCTTAGTGGTCTGGATGACACCAAAAGAGAGCTCCCTTAGTATGTCCCCTCCCCCCACCCCCAGAACAAGTGTATAGATGCCCTTAGAGTATCTCTTGCTTGGCACACTGTACCTGATGAGCTCCTAAGTCCAGCACAATACTTTCATTTCTGAGTCTACTTACATTGAACCATTTACTATGTGATCATACAGAATGTATACTTATTTCTGGCAGTGACATGGGGAATGGGCTGCCTTATGAGATTCCACCCCACCCTCCCTGCTCACAGACACACGCTGAGAAAATCTCCTGCAAAGGGATTCCCCCCATGCACATATATACCACCCAGAAATAGGGTGCATGTCTGGAAGCAGAGAGAGGGGACCCCTATGGCAGTTTTTCCTTTTTGCACTGAAGCTGTGTATTGGGTAAATCCTCTACAGGAGATTTCTTTGTTCCCCAGCATGGGGGCATGTCTGCAAGTGGGAGTTCCCTTTGCTTGCAAACTCTAAGTCCAAGGTGAACTGTGGCACCCAGCAATGTGTGGCATCCAGCTCCACAGCTGAATGCACTCCAAGACAATATCTGTTTCTAGCCTTTGAAGTAAGGCTGGATATTCACTGCATCCTTGTTTCATTCCTAGGGTGATGTCTGACCAACAAGCTTTCCCTAAAGAGACTATCTTATCATTATAATATTCTATTGAAGTAATTTCAAATAAACCAGATTCTGGACAGTAAACTGCTAGGAACCCTATTCCTCTAATAACTGAGAAAAACCTTACCAATTTAATTGAAAATTTGGAAATAGATGCTAGCATGATCACACCTTGTGCATGCTTAAATGGGAAAAGATCAGATTAGAAAAATGGTTTATGAAGGGAGCAGCAGGTTGGCTAATATTTAGCAAGGAGATGAGTATTTAGATGGTCTTCTGACTTTACCTAACTTTTACTGTCCTCTCTAATTACCAGTCTACTCCTCTCCACCCTGCCATTTTCACTGAGTTATTTCCTGTGAACAGCCTTGATGTGTCAGTTAGTCTGGTTTATGAACTCACTGGTAATGCCTCCGAGAAGGAATAGTTCTTAAATTATAAAAAACACCAGGGCAACCTGCTTGCAGAAGAGATTATTATTTAACTAAAAATTTCTGGTGTCACAACCTGAGTAACATGACTTCACAGATGAAGTCAAACTGGCTTCTTCTTAAGGAGGTGCTGGAATTCCAACAAGTGTTGAAGCCATACCCATAGAGAGTAACCTCCTTGTGTGTGCTGCAGGCTCCTGACTCCTGCAACCTGTGCTCCTTTCTCCAACCTCTCTGCCAATGACTGCAGGTTTGCTGAGAAAAAGAGAGGTCTCAGTTTAGGTTTCAATATTCTGGGAAATATTTGTATACTACAGAAGCTACCAAATCTGTGTAAGAAAACCTGACTGAACAAGCTGGAACATATCTCCAGGTTTTTATGTCTTGACTACACCTAGGATAACCCATTTTGTATGTGTCCTGTTTATATAGTGCCAGTATGTGAACAGCCCACTGAAATCGATTTTGGTGACATTCTCAGTGGTGAAAAATCAAAATATGTGGAAAGTGACAGAGAGCAGTACCGCTGCTACCCTGGGTACACGCTGGCTGGATCTGAATGAATAACATGTAATGGAGGAAGTTGGACCCAACTGCCAAAATATCTAGGTAATTAGCAAGTATTTTGATTGAGGTGGGTTAGGTTTTTGGGGAATCTGGTGTCCTCAGTAGTTAACCATAGGCAATTGGCTCCATAGCCAAGAATTTGTTAGTCCCATATGCGATGAAACTGGTGCCATCCTTCTGGTTACTTCTGTAAGCTGCACTGGAGCATCTGATGGAAATATTTGACAAAGAGGAAATTGGGGAATTCTCTAATTTGCCACCACTGGATTTTACAGCACATTATCACCAGGGGTACTATGTTTTCTTCATCTAGGATGATGTTGGCACAATCATAGTTGCATACTTTCCTTCCCTGTACATAGAAATGCCTTGCTCTTCAAATCCCTTCACAAAATCCCACCTCAGATTCCTCCACCATACCTTAATGGCATGAGTTATGCCATCAGATGTTGAGGGATGCCTGATGTCTTTCCTTCCAGGCAGTGGCGATGAGTAGGAGGTGCATGGGTGTGCACGTGCACCCCCTATGAGACTGTGCTCCCCATTTAGCTGGTAGGCATGGGGGCAGGCGGGAGCACCAATGCCCCCGCCATGAGTGCTGACTGAGGAGCAGGGTAGCTGGGAAAAGCAGACACACCTCTTCCGGAAGTGGCTGTGGGACTTCCAGAAGTGGTGTGGCCACTTTCATGGTGAGTGAGATCGGGGGCAGAGATCCCCCTGGTTATTGTGATCAGCTACCGGGGAACCCCTCCCCCCTTTGATTAGCATTATCATACACTGGGGGACCCCCCCACCAGTCAGTGGGATTGCCCACCAGGGGACCCCCCCCCGGTCAGTGGGCTTGCCCCCATCACTCACTGGTGTCGGGGGGGGGCACATCCCCCCCAACTCAAGAGACACCAGTTACTCATGTTTCCAGGGATGGTGGAAGACAATAAAAATTACATAGGCATTACATTCTCAAACTCTGCATGGATTCACTGAGATTCCTTGCTCACTCCCAAGTGTTGAGTTGGCAACAAACTTACTTCACAGCTTACCTGTCCACATCTGCTTGTAGTGTGAGATATTAGTTTAAATTGTGATGAAAAATAAAAAATAAATCAGGCTTTTGCTTTTGTAACTGAATGTTTGACTGGAAATAGCATATTTAAGTTTTTCCTGATTTCATGTAGCCCCATGTACTATCACTAAGAAGCAGCTAGAGGACAAAAATCTGTTCGTACACAATAACCGAAGACGTACAGTTACACTTTGAGTGCTCAAACCGTGGAGTTTTCCTGCAGTAAAAGCTATAACATCACAGCTCCTTCTGTCAGGATGTGTGTTGATGGAAATATTCATTTTCCACTGTGTATCCCAAATAAGTAAGATCAATCACAAAGAATTCCTCTGGATGTAAGAAACTGTCATCTGAAAAAACAGGGAAGTGTGAACTAGAGTGGGGCTCAAAATAGGAAGAAAATAAAGAACCATGGGTGACAGTAGACTGGAAAGGAAAGGTGAGGTAATGTAGGCCAAGAAGATGCTTGGTTTTTTCTCTCTGGCTTGAAGATAAAGGTTAAATCAGCAAGAATCTTGTTCAGGAAAACCTCTGTCTTCTGAGGTTCTGAGCACTTTCCCTGCTTCTGGATACATTCAATATTATGAATACTTGCACTAAAGTTCAACAGGTTTTTATCTTGAGGATGAATGGGTGTCATCCTGGTTCCATTGGGGTGGGATCATTGTCTTCACTGGGGGCAGGGTTTAAACTGATAAATGTAATAATTATTGTAAATAACCAACATAATGTCCTAAATGTACAGATGGTCCTTCTTCCTAAATTGCTATACAAATAATTGCCCTTATCCTTCAGTTCTTCTCAGGAATAAACCTGCTCATGAAAGCAGTGTTTACAGTGCCCCACTCTACCACTGGGATGTGGCTTCCATGAAGTTTCACCTTGTGCTTTCAATGTACGTTTTTGTTTCTATTGATTTTGTGTAGAAACAGGAAAGTGTGGTCATCCACCTACTATTGATAATGGAGATATAACTACATTTTCCCAGAAAGAGTATGCCTCTGGGTCCTCTGTGGAATACAAATGCCAACATTTTTACACACTGGAAGGACAAAATACATCTTTTTGTAATGATGGAAATTGGACAAAACCACCAGCCTGTGTGGGTAAGATACCTTCAATGACAAGAACGGTTTGCTTTTTAAGGGAACTTTTGCTAACAAATGGTAGTGTAGCCCAGGTAACTCAGGTATAAACGTCCCTTCTCCAATTGAAGGGGATTGTTAGCTGACAGGTGTGCTGGGGGAAAGGGGGAACTGCAGACCGCTCAGTTTCCCTCCATCCCTATAAAACCAGGCCAGGACAGTCAGGGGACTTAAGTATATACAAATGTATTTACATTAACTTATCACAAGGAAAAGAAACATGGATATAAACATATGTACAATATATATATGTGTGTATAAGATAGCTAAACAAATAACATAAACAATACCCTCTGGGTAAATGCCATAAAGCCTTATACCAGTGCTCCAGATACAGGTAAGTCACAGGTAAGTATCTGACCCGAAGCAGATAAACCCCAAAATAAACATAGCTAGCTAACAGATAAACTATAGATAAGTATTGGGGGAACAATAAATAAGCCACAAGTAAATACAAATAAACAACAGGTGGAATAATAGCAACAGGCTGTCCCAGCAGAGCCCTAGGAGTCTACACATCTACTAATTTGCAAACATGAGCATTTACAAAATATAAGGCATGACATCACACCACTTACGGTGCAAGAACCCTAAAGATAAACTTAAACCCAAGGGAAAATCCCAATGCCCTTGGGCTTTTCCCAAGCCCTACAAGGAAGCTGGTAACTTTAGGGGGGCCTCCCAGTGGGACCTCCACTTTCAGGAGCCCTTAGCTAAACATGGGGGATTCCCCCTCCCCTGTGGGAATCCTCTTTTCCCTGTAACTCATGGCTCCCAGGCTTGGAGGGTGGCCCTCGTCCTCTGCGCCAAGCTGCTCTCTTGCCTGCAGTGGGCTTCAGAAGGGTCACTGTCCCTGGAACAGGGCTCCTCTATGCAGGGCTTCTGGGGCCTCTGGCTCAGCCCTGTCTGCTGGCTCAGTAGCCCAAGCACCATCTGGCTCACTGGACTCCCTGGACATAACCTTTTCCTATGGTTCAGAGACCTGGGCTGCCTCATGAAGAACCAAACTCAATCTACTCCCAGACCCTCCATGCAGTGCCTCCTGCACTAAGCTCCCAGCCTTGTTCTGGAGGTTCAAGATCTGATTCGCCCAAGTGCTTCAAAGATCCTACTCCATGCACCGGCCTGTGCACCATCTCTCTGGCCACACGCCAGAGGTTGCAGACCCGAGCTGCCTCACTCAGCTTCCAGGTTCTGAATATCACGCTGGACACTGACAGCCTAGCTGCTGGAGCTGTTCACTGTTCCCCATTGATGGAAGTCTTCAGTGGCACTTCTGGGCTACTGCTTCATCCTGCTGAGCAGCTCTCCTCAGCTCTTCTAAGCACTGCTCTTCTCTCTTCTCTGTCCCGGATGTGTTCCCCTCATGTTGGACATGCAGCTCCTTTTATATGCTTCAGGACTCCGCCCCTGAAGTCTTCCGGACCTTAGTGTTGCAGTCTTCAATCAGGTCCGAGGGAGGGAACTCCCCCCTCCCCTCATGAAAGTGGTGTGTCTTAACTCCTCTTGCTGCCTCCTGATTGCTGGATGGGCTTCACGAATCAAAACAAGAAGATTTCAAGCCTGGGACTCAACCCAAGCTCCAAAAGGCAAGCCTGCTACACAAGGAAGGGGTAGGGCTAAATGATCATTCTTTAGGATGGGGGGAGGTCAAAAGTGGGGGTCCACAGGGATCTGTGCTGGGCACTGTATTGTTCAACATTTTCATTAATGACCTAGAAATGGAGGTGCACAGTAAAATTTCAAGGTTTGGAATAATCATCTGCAATCTTTGCCGCCTCATTATTTGTTCCTTTTACCCAATCATATAATGTACTAAATTAAAGAACACAGGTCCCTGACAGATCCTCAGTGATACTATTGTTTACCTGCTTTCTATTGTAAAAAGTAATCATTAAGGTAGTAGTCTTGCAAGGTAATAATCGCTTAAACTGAAAGTGCTGGTAACATTCTTTCCTGCCCCAAGCAAGCTTTTGAAATTGAAGGCTTAACTAGAGCAAAAGGCCAAGCTAGCTCAGTTAATATTAGCAGTAAAATCTCTTGTATTTTTCCTTTTCTTCAGTCAGTTGAACATAATTGCTAAAACATATGAGGTAATATTAATGAAGATTTTAATTTCCCTGATACCTGCTGGAAAAAAAACCAAACAAAACAGGAAAACTACCTCTCAGACTAAGAAAACTTGTTCCTTGGATGGATTCAGTAATTTATTGCCCTTTGAAGAGCTCTTGCATACCTTTTGCCAATAGTCTCCACTCCCATTTATCTCCCTCAGGATGCTTCACTACTACTCAATCTCCTGCCTGGAGCTTTCCCGGGTCACCAGTCCTAGGTCGCTCTACTGCTGGCTCACGGGGACCACCCAATCCAAAGGCCTGTTGCATAGGGCTACCTCCCAGATGAAGTTGGTTATCAGCCTAATTGATAGCTCGATCCAGGTGCAAGTTCTAGTCCTTAAGAGATGGGCCAGCAGCTAAAAACAAATTGCATTTGAGGATGCCACTGGCTCACTCTACCAATCCGTTAGACTGCAGATGGTAATGGATGTGATATGTCCATAACATGCTATATTTCACAGTCCAGTCATACACAAGATGATTGTGGAAGTGAAGGACATTATCACTCTGTAATTCAATGGGTGGTGGTTATACAGGTAGCAAAGTTTCCAGTGCTGCCAAGTGTCCTGGGCACTAGCTTTTGCCGAGGTGCAGGCGAACGTTATTCCCATGATAACTTCTACCACTACAAACATGTACTGTTGCTTGTAGGAAGTTTGAGGGAGGGGGCCTATGAAATTGCTTTGCCATACTTGCCTTGCTACCTTTCCCCTACATAATGACAACAGAACAGTCGGGGAAGGTTTTAGTCGAATTTTGACTTCTTGGCAGGTGATGCAAGCGTTAACTATTTCTTGTGCCTCTTTCTTAGTTACATGAATGCCTCAAGATGCGTCTAAGTGGGAGGTTCCATCATGCCCGGGGTGCCTGTGTTGTCAGGTAGACATTCTGTGACTTGTTCTCCAGGTGTGCAGTGGGAGGAGGAATTGGGCAGTAATGGGCTAGCTGCTCTATTTTCCTTTTTAACATACAAGGTTTCAGTGCTCTCTTCCTTTGTTAGCTGATCAACTTGCCTATTCCACTTTGCTTCTGGGCTTTCCCCTGTTTTCTTTCTATGTGCTGCGCTAAAATGTTGAATATGTAGATGAAGCTCATCTTGAGCCAACTTCTATAAGGTCTCCCATTCCTCATGGCTCTAAATGTCTTGTCCTCATCTTTTAAAGTTTTCCTTGTTCCATAGGGGTAGCCATTTAGTACATCCTTCTAATACCATCTAGGAGTCACTATAAATATAAATGGGCTTTACAGGACGTGGACCTTCTACCAGTTCCTACACAGCCACAGCGAGCACTGCTTTGAGCTCAGCATACTGCACGTTTTTCCAAAGCCTTGTAATACTACTTGCTTGACATCTCGAATCTTCAAGATGGCTGCCCTCCAGGCATGGCCTCGAGCAGACCTATCTATACGCTAGACTTCGACATCGGCCGAGGCCTCCATTTTAGGTGAGAAAGGAGGTGCTTCCTTGATGGGTGAAGGTTCACTGCAGCTTGTTTGGTCAGAATAAAAATTAATTGTACTTTTTGTGACTCTTTCAAGTAACACAGGCTGTCCCTTTGGAGTTACTCATTGGACCTGGCTCAAGTTGTAATAAATCTGCTTTTGGACCGTGCTGTCTTGGGCTCTTCCCCAGGTGGCAGCTGGCCATTCCAAGAATAGGTATTGGAGTAGTGATAACTGTAGGTAATTCTCCCCTTAGCACTTCTGTGGCTTCCAGGGCCACTGCTTCTGCACACTACATTTGTTCCAGGAGAGTATACCTTGCTTCCGCCCCTCTCCAGCCTCGGCTTCAAAATCCAAGGGGCTTTTCTTTTGCTTCAGATGACTCCTTCTGCCACAGGTTCCAGTGTGGTCCTCCTTCCAAGACACCTATATAGAGCCAAAGCTCTCCTTCAGGATGTCATGCTGCTAGGGAGGCATGGACAGTTACTGTTTTTTTAAGGGCCCGTAAGGCATATTCTTGCTCAGGACCCCATTCCTATTTAGTCCTCTTCTTACATAGGTTATACAAGGGACAAGCTAATACACTAAACTCAGGAACGTGCATACGCCAGAAATTGAGTGCTCCTAATTCGGTCTGCAGTTCCTTCATGTCAGTGGGGGTTGGGGTCTCTACTACACTTCGCAGCCTTTCAGTTGGTATTGTGGGCCCCACATTCTGCTATTTTATTCTTAGAAATTCACACTGGGGCCCTACTTCTTGGATTTTCTAATCAGACAGCGTAAATCTGAAGGTATGCACTTTCTCTTTTAATGATTCAAAGGCCTCGGTGGCAGTCTCTTTGTCTTGACTGCCTACCATGACATCATCTATATACTGCTACATGCGTACATTGGGGTACTTTTTTTGGAGCTCATGAACTACAGTAGCTAGAACCCTGTGAGCTAGGGTGGGGCTGTGTATCCACCCCTGGGGCAACACAGTTTTCATATACTGCTGCCTTATCTACATTAAAGCAAACACTGGCCAGTGACTTTCACGGATGGGAAAAGCAAAAAACATGCCCTTGATATTAATGGATCCCATCCACGCAGGCCCATAACACCAGATGCTTTCTGTTAAGGCTGGTAGTGACGGGACGGCAGATGTTAACAGGTCAGTATTAGCATTTAAAGCTCAAAAGTCAGTAGTCAGCTACCATCCTCCATTTGGCTTACGCACTGGCCACACTGGATTGTTATACAGAAAGTGGGTTCAGATAATAGTCCCATCTTCTAACTGCTGGCTGATAATACACTGGATAGGTTGGGTAGCCTTGGGTGGAGTTCAATACTGGGGCCGGTGTACTCCCTTCATGGGAGGCAGGGTTAATGGGATCATGCTACATCAAGTTACAGTCATTATAGCCATTTCTTCTGGTTCCCGGTGAGGCACTGCGCACCTAAACTGCCAAATTTCTTGCTCAAGGGCAAACTGCTGTCTTCTTAGTACATTAAGTCCCAGTAAGCTTGGTCCCCCTTTAAGTATTATTACTGCTGGCATTACCTTACAGGCATTAGGTAGAGCGAAGTTCACTTGGACCAACAACGATGTCCTGGTTGTCTAGTGCCTCTGACCCCAATTATTTGATAAGGGGTTCTTTTCTCCCCCTTCCAATCGGTGGAATCTGAAATGCAAATCTGGGCACCTGTGTATGGGCATATTGATTGACTTCTTACTTTTACTTAATTGAATTTGTATGGATATCTGAATTAAGGGGCCAATATTAACATTAGATACCGGTCCCCGGCCTGCTACTGCCCCCTTTGTGGCCCCTTTCTTTGGGAGTCAGACTGGCCGGACTCCCTAGGCCACGTGATCGGAGGGTAAAAGCTGGTGGCCCTGCATGTGCCTGGGAAAATATAAACAGTTCTGCCCTCAGGGCAGAGAATCCCTCTGGTGACACTGGTGGTGGTGCAGAAGTCTCTGCTTTTGGATTTTCCTTCTTGCTACAGTGTTTAACACACAGCCCTCACAGGATACTGGTGGACAGTCTATCAATTTGCACCTTATTGAAACCGGCAGCTAAGTCTTTCTACATTCTTGCTTGCAGAGTTTTTGGCAGACCTTCCCCAGCTTTTGCCAACAATTCATGGGGGTCAGGAGGTTTGTCTATCACTAAGGCCACTGCCATGGTCGTGGTGGTTTTCATCAGCTTGGCAAGCCCTGGCTGCTGCAAAATGGGTAAAAGCTGCACTAATCACCAGATCGCATTTCTTACCAGGTGATTCACCACCTCTGGCTCCAAGGCCAACAGGGCTGAGGTGCACTTTGTTGGTGCTCATTGGCAAAACCTCCTCCACAACGGTGCTGTCACGACTTCTGCATCTGGCATGCTTGTCCAAACTGCTGCACGAGTGATTTCAGTTAGTGCTAACTGATATAAGCAGTGGACAGCCTCCTCTAAATTGTCCCATGCCCAGGGGGCAAGGTTAAGCTCTTTTTCCATATTACCATAACTGGCTGCAGTTGCCTGCAGCACAGCAGAAAACAAAGTAAAATTTTTATTGCCTCCTGCAAACTGCAAACTGATTCAAGTGGAGCTTGGGGCACAGGACCAGTTGAGCGGCTTCTGCTCAGCTTACTGAAATTGCAGAGGCTCCTTCACTATACATTTGAACTAGACAATCTATTTCTGGCTCTCCTAGCTTGGACTTATGCTGCTCCTGTATATCTCGAATCTCACCATAGGTAAAGGAATGCAGCTGTTTGGGGATTCCCCCCTTGCGGCCCTGAATGAGTTATCACCATGGGGAAGGTCTGGCTACGTTCCTCCCTCTGGGCGGGGACATATGGGGGTGGTTCAGCACTAGGCTCATCATCAGCCCCTCCCCTCCATCTGTCCCCTCCCCTTGATCTTCCCAGAGCTTAGCTTCTGGTTTCTCTCCATATAGACACTGTTGCACCTTCTCGAAGGGTGGCTCCACAGCCTGTGCTAACTGCGCCCTCTTCTGGAGGGATGTGGCCACACGCGCAATCATAATTTTTTCTTCCCTCCATTCTAATGTCTCCAAGCGACTGAGCAGCTCGTGTAGCTTCACATGCCACACTGTTGGAATCCCCCACATCCTCCAACTCCTTACTCAGCCAGGTGACCTTTTCCCAGAGCTGGGCATTCTCTTCAGCTCCTAACTGCAGGCACATGGCCAGCAGCCATGACAGGCACCGCTTCTTGGGTTTACCCTGGGCAGCAGCAGAAAACCTAGCCCAATGATCGGGTATGGTTCCTGGGTCACTCCAGGCAGGCCTCAACCTATCCTTATCCCACCTGGGATTCTCCATCCCTGTCACTTCCTTAAGCACAGCCACCAATGAGGCCCACCCAAATCCTTCCATTCTGACCTTTCTCTCTGGACCAGAGCCTCTCAAACCTATTCGTGATGCCAATTTATGTCTCAGCCACCAGTGGAGAGCTCGGGATTGAGAGTGTGGTTGGGAGTAAAAAGGTAAGAAAGGTTTATTGACTTAACAAACACACAACTGTGCATAATATAATAAGACAATGACAGACAATAACAATTTGCATCAGCAACTTATCAGCAGTTCCTTCTGATGCCTGATGTATGACAAGTTCCTCTTCTACAAAGCTCAGCAAAGTCAGGCATCCCCAATCAGTGCTGTCTGAGGGGTACCAGAAGGACCCTGGTATTCAGTACTCAGGGTCCTCAAGATCCACGGACCCACTGAAACCAGGTCAGCAGCTAACTTTAAGTTAGTAGCTTCTCTCACAGAGCTGCATTTCCCTTCTAATGATTTCCTGATGTGAGACACAATTTATAACTTCTAAACTATGCTAATAACATACAGCCATTCAGATTTCTCCCACTACAACTCTTCTTAAAACTGACCAATAGCAATACAAGCCTTTGCATTCTTCTGATAAAGTTAATTTTAACTACACCACAAGGCCTAACTTACTACTTCTACAAATCTTTGCTAAATTTACTAAGTCTCACTACATACAAGGCCTCATTACTCTTTAACTTTAATTAAGCTCTTAGCGGCAACAAACAGCTTATAATACATAAATAAATAATAAAAAAACACCTAGTCTAATCTTCACAGCATTCAGCAAGCACCTTAGACACAATTTTCAGCTGTCACACCAGTCCATACAAGCTGATCCTCTTATGTGTCTTAAATTCAGCATGTTCCAATCTTTTTCCCTAACTGTCCTAGTAGTAGTAGTAGTAGCGTCTTGATGAGCAGACCCCACAGTATTTCTGGGCTCCACAGGGATCCACAGGGATCTTTGGCTTACGTAAAAGAAGTGTTGCTGCAGAATAATTGGGGAAGGAGAAGTAGAGAAGGAAAAATATACCCAGTACCACCAGTTTGACTATAAAAGTTATTTATTGCTAAGTATATGAAATTTATAATGGTACTAGCAGTAATAGACATGCAAGGGAAAACAAAAAAAACAATTACAATAGTACCCTGGTTTCATTGAGTATTTGGGGAAAACTAGCTCAAACTTAACTAATACAATTCAGGTTCAGAAATCTATGCTTAGAGAGAAAAAGGAAAAGAGAAAGAAAGAGAGAATGAGAGCTGGGATCTCACGGTTCCAATGCACTTGGGTTGTTTGCTAACAGGTAAAGTTCTTAGCGCGATTGTTGAAGGTTAAGCAGATGACGGGAAGAGACAATCTGTTTCTTCCAGCTTCTTGAGAACAACAGCAGATGGTGTCAGAGAGATTTCTCCATCTTGAAACACACTGTTTGCTGCTTTTACAGATTTGTATACCTTCAGTTCAGCTTCTTCGAAGCATTCTTTTAATTGTGTAAATAATTGTCTTTTCTATTGAAAAGGGGTTATCTGGTTTGTAACATCTCAAAAAACTGATTAATAACCAGGAAAAACATAAGGTTAAGGAGTAACCAGACACTTAGGAGCCAGCTTGAAATTCTTATGGATAGAAGATATACTGGATGGGATTCTCATTGTTTCTTCTCCGATGGCTTAGATATGCTTGTAGTGTCAGGGTTTTGTATTTTACCTATTGTAAATAAGCCTCAGTTTAGCATGAGTATTCACAAACTTTATGGGGAGGACTTCCACCAGTCATCCTGGGAAAAGTATGACAGCATTTGTGGTCAGGGCTCCAATGGGCTGGACGCTGTGATGAATCCTTAACCATTGTTCAAATGTTGCCCATACCTGCTCTGACTTGGTTTCTTGCTTCAACATTCCCTAACCTGGCAACTGAGTTTTAGTCAATCAAGTTTTAAAAGGCTTTCCATACTGGTACCAGGGAATGTACAGCCCGAGGTGCCTAGAAAATTTTTCTTCTGCTTAGTTCTGGTTAGATGAGGTGTGTGTGTGTGTGGGGGGGATAGAAAAAGTCTATTGTAAGTCCAGCAAACTGGGTGTCAGGCCTCCCTCAGGAAGGCAGACCTGACAGGTAACACCACCACTATTGGGGTTTGCAACCCTAGTGCCTTTAAGCATCTCAGACCTTCCTGAGCTTGGGCCTCTGTACCTCAAACAACCATCAACCCTTCTTGGGCTTAGGCCTGCATTCTCTACCCATCCTCAGGGCTCTGTCTCCTTTAGGCCTGTATTCTTTACCCCTTCTGGGCTCATTAGCTCCAACAGATTCCACCCCTTCTGGGCTATTGCCCCCTGGCTCAGCTTTTTCTAATCCCTCCTGGGTTATGGGTCCCTGGATATTTTTCTAGCCTCTCATGTGCTACAAGTTGCTGACCCTGGTTCTTGCCTTCCTGACCCTGGTTCTTGTCCTTCATGGCTATGGATCTCTGACCTTGGTTCTCACCCTTCAAGGGCTATGAGTCTCTCCTCCTGGCTCTTGCCTGTCATGGCTCTGGCCCTACTTCTTTGCCTTGGCCCCTATTGCTCTGGTCCTTGGTCCCACTCCTAGTCCATTTGGGATCTCTACCGCCCCTACCATCTCAATCCCTAAACTACCAGATTTGCCTACCCCAGCTCAGGTGTTAGACAGGAACCTTGCTCCAGCCTTTCTGCTCAGGAACTCCTCTCTCCATCCCAACCTGAAAGGTCTACAAGTCATAATTTTGGTTTCTGGAACTGTTGCCAGCCTTGGCCATTTTCAATAGGTCTAGGCTAAGCTGCAGAAGTGCTGCTAAGCAGAAGGCCCAAAGCCTGTTTCTGAATAACTGCAGTGTAAACTTTTGTAGATCTGACAACTAATTTGGTCAAGTAAAGAAAACCATCAAACACAAACAAATCACAAGGTCTAAAAGCAGATAAGACAAGACCATGAAATTATCCATATATGCTATATGTATTGGATGTTATTTTGCTATCAGAGATATATTTTTGTTAAAATGCTTAGATAATTTGTAAAAACAAAAACAGCCTATCAGAGAAGACCATAAAGTAAGGAAAGAAGAAACAGAAACAGCATTCCACAATGTGGAAGGAAAGGAGATAAGAAACCCTCCATCTTTTCCAAGGATATAAATATCAAATACTTGACACCTTCCAAGTCCACAAAAGATCTGGTTCAGTCGACCCACTTCCAAAAGTTTCAGTGAAACAAATACATTTTAATAAAACCAAGCAAAGGTAATTTACTAGAATATTAAAACCAGCCATCTATAAATATTGGGCATAGGCTAGACAGAAATTTGGAGAACAGCAAATTCAGGAAGACCTGCTGCTAATCTGCATGCTACCCTCCTCCCACCTCTTGAGTCTCCCCAGCTGGTGTAGGTGAGAATTAATGTTGTGCTGTTGTGGGTAACCAGACAGACTCTGGGATAAATGTTTGTTTTCATGTTTTAAGTTCCAAGGAAATAAAAATTTTGGCTGTAGACCTGTTTCTGCTTCTTTTATCCATAGCTGTACAAGTATAGCTGTAATCTAGGTAGGAGAACTGTCTTTTGGCATCACTACTGTGGTATTAAAGGGTCCTACTCTAGACCTATGCACTGGTGAGGCTTTTCCAAATACAATGCTTGGAGTTCTTGTGGGAAGTCCTGGAGCCAAAGCATTCTCCTGCCCCTTCTGCAATCTATTTCTTTGCTGGCAGAGTATTCCCTGTGGGAATCCTGTCAGCATAATTTAGAGCAGAGACATTGAAACCTTTTCCTTCCCTTTTCCCCACTCACACATTCTATTGCCCCTTAAGTTTTCAATCTGTGGAGGACTTTCACATAAGAACAAAATCCTACATATGGTTGCCTGGTTAAAAAAAGGAAGCTTTTATCTTTTATAAGGATATAAGGCCTAATTCTATCCAATGATAGTTGCTCTTCTTCCAACTTGACAAATAAGATATTAGAGGGTTAATGCTTACAAACTACAATGATATTTTAAATTATTTTAGTCTGGGCATGGCTACACATACACTTAAATGTGAATATATTTAATGCACTGTCACAGGGCACTAAGGTGCCTGCTCCTTTAAGGGAAGAATCTGCCTAGAGAGGGGACCCTAGGAGCCAGGCAGAAACCCCACAGGTGAAGGTTACTATGGCAGCAGACTAACAAGGGAATTAGTCTGCACCTGCACCCAGTCAGCTGACCAGAAGGCAGGGCCCTGGGCCCATATAAGCCCCAGAGTTGGGACTGAAGGCAGTTAGGGCCCTGGCACTTGCCAGGAGTGGAGTTCATGCAGAAAATCTCTATGGAGATACCCGAGTGCCTGAGCTACTGCTGGTGAGACTAATGAAGTTTAGGAGCTCCTAAAGTATCCTGGGCTAGGAGGCACACACTGTTGAGGGAGAAACTGGCCCTCTTAAAGGGCCAGAGTGTAACCTCTAGTGTTATGGTTGCTGTTATGTTATAGCCCAGGGCCTCATATTTACGTTGTTGCTTTTAATCCAGTGGACTGGGCTGAGGCTATTGGGGGTGGGGAAGAGGCCTCATTGGGTCACACTACTGTGCAGAGCCCCATCACCAGATGATGCAGCAACAGGGGGTGAGCAGACCCCAGCGCCACACAGTTTAGGGAGGTTCACCAGGACCGTGACTGCATAGCACCTTGACAGCAACCTCCCTATCTACCATCTATTATCTTAATCATCAAGACGTGGCACAAGAGAATGGAAGGCATCCATGCAGCAAAGCTAGCAAGGTCACAGGGCCCTAGGGGCATCATGGCCATCCCTAGGGTCCCCTCCCCATGACATGAGCATTAAGCGATTTTTAGCAGGTATCTACACATGCAAGGACTTGGGACTTCAGCCCTACCATGTGCCCCTGGGGCCACCAGGGGAGCTCCAACTTCCAGCCACATGAATGCAAGCACTTAGCAGCAATGTTGAAGCCAGACCCAGCTGCCAGCACTTGGCAGCCATCTTTAAAACAGAACCATGCACTGTGACCTCTGGGCAGACACTTCCTGTGGTCAGAGAAGCTGAGTAGAATGGACACAGGCAGCACATGGCAGCTCTGCTTTTTCCCCAGCTCTGCTTCTGTACCCCAGAAACAGGGTCTTCTGATCCTCCTGACCACTGTAGCCATCCTGCTGGCCCACCACCATCACCAGTGTCTGAGTCATGGCCACCTTGCTCCTCTGGACTCCCCCACCCACAGCAACCATCACCCCATGCCCTCCCAGGGCCCCCGCCACTGCACAGCTGCTGCCACCAGACACGACAAGCAGCGGCTTCAGGACACCACCTTTAAGGCAGCCATAGCCCTTCTTCCCCTCCAGCCCCACTGCCCCTGGGCCCAACACACCAGCCAGAACTGGTGACAGCACATTGTAAAGCGTGACTGGGATGATGAGCAATGGCTCAATGCCTTCAGAATGACCCCAAGCACCTTTGACCTGTTGCACTAGCTCTCACCCCACCTGGAGTGCCAGGACACAAATGTGTCAGGTCCTCCCTGCTGACACATGCCTGACATTAATTCTGGTCTAGCTGGCCACAACAAACAGCCTGTGGTTTGTGGGGCATCTGTTTGGGGATGATAATGCCACTGCTGTGGGTGCTGTCCTGAATGTGTATGGCACCCTCCAGGACATGCTGGTGGATAAGGTCCTCCATGCCCCTGACCCCCAGGCAGTGGTTGCAGGGTTCTGGGCAATGGGCTTCCCCCAGTGCATTGGGCCCCTAGATGGGACATACATCTCTGTCATCTACTCACCCCACTCAGGCCACCCCTACTATAGCTGCAAGGGCTTCCATTCAGTGGTCCTCCAGCTGCTTGTTGACCACCAAGGCACTTTCACACATGTCAGTGCCATCTAGGCAGGCAGCAGAAATGACACTCATGTTTTCCATGACTTGGCAGTGGGCACACTCATGGAGAGTGGGAGCTTCATGCCAAGAGTAGAGGACATGCAGCTAGGTCGTGTTGTCATCCCACCCCTCCTCATTAAGAACCAGGCTACCCAGTACTCCTGTAGCTCGTGAGGCCCTACAGCAGGCACCTAGACCCCATCCGGCCCCATTTTAATCAGTGCCTTAGGAGAACCTGCACCCTTATCAAGTTCACCTTCAGCTGCCTCAAAGGCTACTGGTGGTCCTTCATGACCCCCCTCAAGGTGGCTGAGAGAAACCTCCCCAAATTCATCATCATAGCATGAGTGCTACACAATGTTTCTAAGACCTGGGGAAAGGCCTGAACAGAGGAGGCATGCCAGGTGGAGGTGGCCTGCTGGTGGAAGCTTGAGCTGTAGCAGCATGCCAGCAGTGGGTCCCCTCCAGTGAGGCCCCAAGCAAGGCATGCACCCCCAGTGAGGACCAGGGCAACAGGTGTGGGAGGTCCTGGTGGACCAACCCATGAAACATGCCCTCCTCTAGCCCACCTGTTCCACTGCCCACACACCCCCTACCCACTACCCAACCCAAGCACTATGCTCAGTCATGCAAATGATCAAGAGAAAAAAACTTTATCATCCTCACAACACCCACCCCATCCTTCCCCACTCAACACAGAGTTTCCTTCCTCCCCACCACAAAGAGCCCCTCCATCATCCCCCCATCCACAAATAATAGAAAACCCTCTTCCCAAAGTGACCATTTACAAAAATCTCAGTCTGTCTGTCCTGGAGTGGGGCACCATGGGGGGGGGGGAGCACTAGGGGGCAGAGCCCAAGGGCAAGTGCCCAGCACTCCAGCCTCAGGTCATTCACTTGTGGGTAGTGGGCTTCTCCTCAAGTGTGGTTCCCCCTTTACTTTCCTAAGTCTAGAGCCAGCATCCCCCTGTGGTGCCGTACCTGCCCCCTCTGGGTCTTCAGCCACATGGCCTCGGGGCAAGTGGCAGGGCTGGGCCCAGGTGCATGGTGGGGGACCTGGGGTGGGGGCTGGTCCAGGGGCTTCTGTGGGCAGGAAGTACCAAAGGAGATCCTCCCAGGGCCAGGCAGGGACCTGTTATGGGGTAGTGGGTGGGACCCAGGAACCCTGCAGGGCCCTGGACATGGGTCAGGCAGTGGGGGGCATAGAGGCTGGCTTTTATAACTTGCAGGTAGGTGCTGCCACAGAGCATCCCAGATTGGGGCAGCCATGAGCCCTGGGATTTGGCCAATTATTTATATAGCAGTGTAGAAATAAGGACCATCTATATATTTAGTACATCATGTTGGCTATTTATGATAATCACTACATTTATCCGATTAAACCCTGACCCCAGTGAAGACAATGATCCAAACCCCGTGGGACCAGGATGACACCAATTTATCTTCATGATAAAAACCTGTTCACATTTAATGTGGAGTATTCTTAATATTCAGTATATCCAGCAGCAGGGAAAGTGCTCAGGACCTTAGAGGATGGAGGTTTTCCTGAAGGAGATTCTTGCTGTTTTAATGTTTATCTTTAAACCAGAGAGAAAGACTAATCCCCTTCTTGTCCTACATTACCTCACATTTTCTTCCCAATCTACTGTCACCCACAGTTCATTATTTTCCCCCTACTTTGAGACCCACTTCAACTCACACTTTATTTCAAATGACATTTTTGTACATCATTTCACTCCAGCGAAACTCTTTGTGATTGATCATACTTACGTAGGATACATAGTGGAAAATGGATATTTCCATCAACACACGTCCTGACAGAAGGAAAGGTGAGGTTATAGCCTTTACTGCAGGAAAACTCCATGGTTTGGGCACTCAGAAGTATAAGAGTACGTCTTCAGCTATTGCTTATTAACAGATTTTTGTCCTCCAGCTGCTGCTTAGTGATAGCGTATGGAGCTAAAGGAAATCAGGAAAAACTTAAATATGCTATTTCCAATCAAACAGTCAGTTCCATACATGCACAAGCCTGATCCATTTTTTTCCCACCACAATTTAAACTAGTATCTCATGCAACAAGTGTGGACAGGTAAGCTGAGAAGTAAGTTTGTTGCCAACTCACCACTTAGGAGTGACCAAGGAACCTCAGTGAATCCATGCAGAGATTGAGAAGGTAAGAACTGTAGTATTTTTATTAACATGCACAAGCCTGATCCATTTTTTTCCCACCACAATTTAAACTAGTATCTCATGCAACAAGTGTGGACAGGTAAGCTGAGAAGTAAGTTTGTTGCCAACTCACCACTTAGGAGTGACCAAGGAACCTCAGTGAATCCATGCAGAGATTGAGAAGGTAAGAACTGTAGTATTTTTATTATCTTCCACCATCCCTGGAAGGGAAGACATCAGGCATTCCTCAACATCTGATGTCCAAAGTGATGCCATTAAGGTACAAGGGAATGAGTTTCAGGAGGGATTTTGTGGAAGGATTTGAAGAGACAAGCAGTTCTAGGTACAGGGAAGGTAGGATTGTGCCAACATCATCCAAGATGAAGAAAACATTGTACCTACTGGAGAGGATGTGCTGTAAAAGTCAGTGGTGGCAAATTAGAGAATCGCCCAATTTCCTCCTTGTCAAATATTTCCATCAGGTGCCCCAGTGCAGCTCGCACAAGTAAACAGAAGGATGGTGCCACTTTCATCCCATATGGGAATAACAAATTCTTGGTTATGGAGCTGATAGCCTATGATTAACTACTGAGACTACAGATTCCCAAAAACCTAACCCATCTCAAGCAAAATACTTCCTAATTACCTAGACATTTTGACAGTTGAGTCCAACTTCCTCCATTACATGTTATCCATTCAGATCCAGCCAGCGTGTACCCAGAATAGCAGCGGTACTGCACTCTGTAACTTTCCACATATTCTGATTTTTCACCACTTAGAACATTACCAAAATCAACTTCGGAGGGCTGTTCACATACTGGGACTATACAAACAGGACACACACAGAGTGGGTCATCCTAGGTGTAGTCAAGACATAAACACCTGAAGAAATGTTCTAGCTTGTTCTGATAGGTTTTGTTATGCTGATTTGATAGTTTCTCTTGTGTACAAATATTTTCCTGAAGACTCAAACCTAAACCTTGTCTTTTGTTCTCAGCAAACCTGTAGCCATTGGTAGAGAGTTTAGAGGAAAGGGTACAGGTTGCAGGAGGAAGGAGCCTGGAGGACACACCAGGAGGTCACTCTCTGTGGATATGGCTTCAATGCTTGTTGGAATTGCAGCCCCTCTTCAATAAGAAGCCAGTTTGATTTCATAAGTGAAGAGGGCCGTGGACATGGGTCGGGCAGTGGGGGGCATAGAGGCTGGCTTTTATAACTTGCAGGTAGGTGCTGCCACAGAGCATCCCAGATTGGGGCAGCCATGAGCCCTGGGATTTGGCCAATTATTTATATAGCAGTGTAGAAATAAGGACCATCTATATATTTAGTACATCATGTTGGCTATTTATGATAATCACTACATTTATCCGATTAAACCCTGACCCCAGTGAAGACAATGATCCAAACCCCGTGGGACCAGGATGACACCAATTTATCTTCATGATAAAAACCTGTTCACATTTAATGTGGAGTATTCTTAATATTCAGTATATCCAGCAGCAGGGAAAGTGCTCAGGACCTTAGAGGATGGAGGTTTTCCTGAAGGAGATTCTTGCTGTTTTAATGTTTATCTTTAAACCAGAGAGAAAGACTAATCCCCTTCTTGTCCTACATTACCTCACATTTTCTTCCCAATCTACTGTCACCCACAGTTCATTATTTTCCCCCTACTTTGAGACCCACTTCAACTCACACTTTATTTCAAATGACATTTTTGTACATCATTTCACTCCAGCGAAACTCTTTGTGATTGATCATACTTACGTAGGATACATAGTGGAAAATGGATATTTCCATCAACACACGTCCTGACAGAAGGAAAGGTGAGGTTATAGCCTTTACTGCAGGAAAACTCCATGGTTTGGGCACTCAGAAGTATAAGAGTACGTCTTCAGCTATTGCTTATTAACAGATTTTTGTCCTCCAGCTGCTGCTTAGTGATAGCGTATGGAGCTAAAGGAAATCAGGAAAAACTTAAATATGCTATTTCCAATCAAACAGTCAGTTCCATACATGCACAAGCCTGATCCATTTTTTTCCCACCACAATTTAAACTAGTATCTCATGCAACAAGTGTGGACAGGTAAGCTGAGAAGTAAGTTTGTTGCCAACTCACCACTTAGGAGTGACCAAGGAACCTCAGTGAATCCATGCAGAGATTGAGAAGGTAAGAACTGTAGTATTTTTATTATCTTCCACCATCCCTGGAAGGGAAGACATCAGGCATTCCTCAACATCTGATGTCCAAAGTGATGCCATTAAGGTACAAGGGAATGAGTTTCAGGAGGGATTTTGTGGAAGGATTTGAAGAGACAAGCAGTTCTAGGTACAGGGAAGGTAGGATTGTGCCAACATCATCCAAGATGAAGAAAACATTGTACCTACTGGAGAGGATGTGCTGTAAAAGTCAGTGGTGGCAAATTAGAGAATCGCCCAATTTCCTCCTTGTCAAATATTTCCATCAGGTGCCCCAGTGCAGCTCGCACAAGTAAACAGAAGGATGGTGCCACTTTCATCCCATATGGGAATAACAAATTCTTGGTTATGGAGCTGATAGCCTATGATTAACTACTGAGACTACAGATTCCCAAAAACCTAACCCATCTCAAGCAAAATACTTCCTAATTACCTAGACATTTTGACAGTTGAGTCCAACTTCCTCCATTACATGTTATCCATTCAGATCCAGCCAGCGTGTACCCAGAATAGCAGCGGTACTGCACTCTGTAACTTTCCACATATTCTGATTTTTCACCACTTAGAACATTACCAAAATCAACTTCGGAGGGCTGTTCACATACTGGGACTATACAAACAGGACACACACAGAGTGGGTCATCCTAGGTGTAGTCAAGACATAAACACCTGAAGAAATGTTCTAGCTTGTTCTGATAGGTTTTGTTATGCTGATTTGATAGTTTCTCTTGTGTACAAATATTTTCCTGAAGACTCAAACCTAAACCTTGTCTTTTGTTCTCAGCAAACCTGTAGCCATTGGTAGAGAGTTTAGAGGAAAGGGTACAGGTTGCAGGAGGAAGGAGCCTGGAGGACACACCAGGAGGTCACTCTCTGTGGATATGGCTTCAATGCTTGTTGGAATTGCAGCCCCTCTTCAATAAGAAGCCAGTTTGATTTCATAAGTGAAGTCAGGTTACTCAGATTGTGATACCAGAAAACAAACCTTTCAGTTAAAAAAATAATCTCTTCTACATGCAGGTTGCCCTTGTGTCTTTTGTAATTAAAAAACTATTCCATCTCAGTGGCTTTACCAGTTTGTAGCTAGACCAGACTAACTCTGACACATCCAGGCTCATCACAGGAATTAACTCAATGAAAATGGCAGAGTGGAGAGGAGTAGACCTCTAAATAGAGAGGACGGTAAAGGTCAGGTAACAATCAGAAGATGGTCCAAACACTAATCTCTTCACTAGATGTTAGCCAACCTGCCACTCCCTTTGTAAACCATTTCTCTAAACCGAGGTTTGTCACATAAACCTGCCTCGTTCGCTTTTGACTCTGAGATACACTCTCTCTCTCTCTCTCTGACTGTCCCTTCAGATTTCTGCTGAATCAATCTGTAGGTTACCCCCATTCCACCTTGAAAATCCTGTCAAGTGTCAAGACTTCCCATTTTTCCCCATTCACCCTTTTCAAAGGCTGTAGCAGGGGAGAGAAAGGATTGTCCACTGAAAACTGTCATCATATAAGGACAAGTATTTATCATATATTGATTAGGATGTAACTGACCACACATCCTGTCAACATTGTTAATATTTACTTATTTTATCAAGCTTTGCTTCTTTCTTCATGCCCTTCTGAGGTGTCTCAGTATTATTTTACAATGAATAGTTACTGTTGTGTAGAGTCTCAAAAAGCCACAGGGCTTGGACACTTATAGAAGCAAAAGTTGCCCTCCATTCAGGACCAGACAGTTAATGGGGTAGGCACTGACACCCACAAGAATGAACAGCAGAAGTCTGCAGCATGCATATCTGAGGGCAGGCATGTCTGCTTAACTCCTACACTAAGCAGCGCTGGGCTGGAGCACAGTTCTCCAATTTGCCAAGATCCTTTTGAACTCCAATGCTAACTTCCCAAGTCTTTGCAACCACTCAGGTTTATGTTATCTGCAAACTTCATCAGAAAACTTCCTGTTCCTGATTCCCAGCCATTTTTTAAATTGTTAAAGGCGCTGGACCCAGAACAGGGTGAGAAATTGCTAGAAACCTCTTGCCATTACAACATCAGTTGATTTAAAGTTACTTACTGCTTGCAGTTTTTCAACTAATTATATTTCCAGATAACAGTAATTCTATGTAACTCATATTTCTCCATTTTACTTAAGGAAATATGTCACCATCCTGGGCCAGAAACCTTATTAAATATTAGACTTTTCACAACACATTCCCTTCATCCACTGAAATAGTTAACCCTCTCAAAGATAGCTTCACTCATTCTGAAGAAAAAAAAGAATCCGTACAGTTTAGATGCTTCCTAAAATATTGACAAAGGGCAGCATGTATAAACATTACGAATAATTGGTCAGTGAATACTGATCTTTTGACCCAAGCTAAAAATCATTCGTTAGATGGTCCTTATTGTTTATCCTGAAGTGCATGTCAGATATAGAACAAATAATAGAAAAATATGTATAAATATCTCTAAATGACATTAATGCCACAAAGAACCTCTCCCTCCATGAATAACTAACAGAAATGGAATTTTAAGACAGCTACCAAACACATAATTGTTTATTTCAAAAAGCATAAAAAATATATGGAAATACACCCACCAAAAGTGACTTTATGCTTACTGAGCAGTTCAACAAGTTTAATATTAAAAGTAAATGTTATTTCTGAAATAGAGTCTACAGTGTGATTCTAGGCCATGGAAATTGAAATCATCTTTAAATCAAACCCAGGTTATCTATCATTTGCATATAGCTGGTCCACATGAACCCATGTGTTCTTGGCTATTGTTCCTTCCTATGTGCTGTGGGAATAATCATAAGAATATAGGGCAATCATACCTGAGGAGTGTAACAGGGACCGTGTTACTGTTGGCTTTGAAACAGTGTTTAAAGTTCTGTTTTTTGGGGAATTGGCTTATAGGTATGGATATATGCATTATAAGGGGTTAAGATGGTCAGCAGGAGTTAAATGGATTTCTGAAGACCTTGGGAGATGCACACAGCTTCTCATGCCCTGAAAGTAGATGGGCTGTCTAGCACAACAAGGACACATAGTCTAGGAAACCGCCTGGGAACCAAAGAAGTATGTACCATACTGTCCCATAACACAAAATAAATGATAGCAGCAACAAGGATCAGAGGTATAGGTGCTGGGACCAAATCCAGCGTTCACAGTTATTACGCCAGTGCAAAACAGCTAGTATTCACTTTGGATTCAGATTCGGCTGATTTGGGGGATAGCGATTCTATTCAGTGATTCGAATCACTGTCCTGAAATGATTTGGCTGAAGCTGATTCAGAGATTCGGCTACCGCCAAATTGGCTGAATCTCTGAATCAGCCCCATCCCTCTCCCAGTCTCAATGGCTGCCCCACCTGCTCTCCCAGCTCCTGGCTCTAAAAAAAAAAGCCCCCACATACCGGCTGCTGCCAGGTGGCAAAGTAATTCCTCCTGCCCCCCCACCCCCGCTGTCCCCCGCTGCATGGGGGGCTCTACCATGAGCCTCCCAGCCCCTGCCCACTCTCCCAGCCCTCCTTCATGGCTGCCCTGCCCTCCCCAGCTCCCTGCCCTTAAAAACAAACAAACAAAAAAACCCCAATTTACTGGCTCCTGCCAGGCAGGGGGCAATCCCCACTGCCCACCACTGCCCTGCACTGCATGGGGAGCTTTGCCGCGAGCCCCCAAAAGCCCTGAGGCTGCTGCAGCAGCTGTGGAGTCAGAGCATTTTTTTTAAAGGGCTGGGAGCTGGGATGGGTGGGGCAGCCATGGGGCCACACCCCATGCCCTGAGAGAGCATGCGGGGGTTGGGAGACTCATGATATAGCCCCCCAAGCAACATGAGGCAGTGGGGGGCAGCAGGGATTGCCCCCCCTGCCTGGCACCAGTCAGTGAATGGGGGCTTTTTCTTAAAGAACCAGGAGCTGGGGTGGGTGGGGCAGCCATGGGGGGCTGGGACAGCAGGCAGGGGTCAGGGGCATTCAGGGGGATGTGGGAGCAGGCAGGGGATGAGGATGGGTGGGGGTACCCCCATAGAGGCCTACAGGTAGCTAAACAAATTACCCTGGGCTGCTTTGGGAGTGCTGCTCCTCCTTTCCCTCTCACCTTCTCCCTGTCCTTTGAGAACAAATCAATCCTGACCAAAATCTAATGAGCATTATCCAGGGGGGGAGCGGTGGCAGTCTGCAAACCCAGTTCCAAAAGGTGCTGCATGCAGCATTTTGTAAAGAAAACATTGCATTGCAAAGAACTCATTGAAAAAATAAATCATTTTTGCATTGTACCTCCCATAACAGTACAGCCTGCAAAGAAAAAAAAAAAAACAGCCAGGGGGTCAGAAAAATAAAAAGAAATTTCTCTGGAACTGCAGCAGCAGGCATTAACTCCAGCCCCCAGCTCCCCACACTTTGGCAACCATGCATATAAAATGCATTATAGTGCATTAAAGACTTGCTAAAGTCTTTAAAGACTTGCTTAAGGCTAAGGGCTCTGGGAGGTCCATGCATGGAGACGTTTTGCAGATCGCCTGCTTACCAGTGGGCGTGGGTAGAGTTGTTTAGTCTTTTTTCTTATAAGAAATTCTGGCTGCACCCTAGCACTTAACAAGTATTCGACCTCCCTTTGAGAACAGTCCACTCTGCAATTCTTTCCAACTCTTTCCAGTAATGCCAGGGCTTCATAACTCCCCCCCCCACCCGCACCCATGCTGAGGTGGGTGCAGTCTCTGAAACGCCCCCCCCTCCACCCACCCCAAAGAAAGCGTGACACATATAGAGATAAAAAATAAAACAATTTATTCAAAAAGGGAGATCTTCCTCCCCAGCACATTTACAATATAAAATATATACAAAATATTTTGTTAAAACAAAAACAAAAAAGTGTAAATCTGCATAATATAGGTCTTGCTTTCAGTCTCTTCATTTTTTTTTTTACTGTTTGCCACCCCTGGGGAGTTCCACCTGCTAAAGTTTTCTGCAGGGAGGGGGAAAGAGGAAGAAGTGGAAGAGGAGGGGGTTTTGGAGCACAGGAAAAAAAAATGGACTACCCAACCCCCCCCCCCCCCAAGGAGGGGAACTTTTGCGCCCACCCCTCTGCACACACACACAAGGTTGGTGGGACATATTACTTAATATCACCTGGGATGCTGCATATCATAAGCATTGGGTCTGGCAGGCAGCATCCTGCCCCTGGACTTTTGGTCATTGTTCTGAAATAGAATAGGAGGAAGTTCAGAATGTTTGCAATATTGAAGGAAGTCATGTAATCACTCACTCCAAAATTTCAAACTATTTGCAAAAAACTTACCATTATGGTGATGCTGCAGCTGTCATCAGGAGCTGTGTCCACTGCAGTGGCAGCACATAACAGGGGGTGCAGGGGGCACAGCTGGAGGGTATATGGGGGGGGTGGGGACAGGAGACTACATTGGTGAGGCCAGGAGGACATACCTTATAGGTTGAGGGTGGGTAGAAGAATTAAGAGGGGGCAGTGAATTAAGGGAATATTGGCTTCCTCCCCTATTTCTTTTTGTTAAAATTAAAATAAAAATAATAATTTGCTGAGCAGATGCAATCCTAACCTGTGGCCACTCCACTATGTGCTGTGAGGAAGGAGGGAGGGGTGAGGCAGTGGTGACATATAGGACCACAGGATCACCTGTGGGGGACCTGGACTCCAGGAGCACTTACCCCCCCTGACTAAGGTGGCACCAGTCGCCCATGGGATGAGAAGTGAGGAGTGAAAGAGGGTAAAAAACAAAAAACAAAAGCCCCTACTGGCTAAAGGCTGGAAAACAGTGACACCTCATGGTGAAGGGGATTGCTTTGAAGTCTGTGGAGTCTTTGGCTGTTTGCACAAACAAATCCATAGATGGGGCAGCATAACTGGGGAGCACATCAAAATAACACACCTCCAAGTAGTGTTAGTTAAAGGTGTTAAATGGACTTTTAGGGTGGTGGGAAATCCTAAGCCATGCAAACACAAATACAGACACAGTTGCATTGGTGTAAATGGGAAATGTTGCTTTGTCTACACATGCCCTGTCTGGTGATCTGGGGACAGATAAATGCCCTGTCTGGTGATTAATTGGTATTACTGAAATGCAGAAGTTATCACACATCAGTAGGAAAGCCAGAAAATGGAGGAGAAGCACTTTTCATTTGACTCTGAGAAGAAGCCAGCAGAACATTATAGGAAGCAGACTGGCTGGAAATGGCTTCAAATCATGGTTAAGGCAAGGCTTCTTTATTTTTGACCATATTCTATTCAAGAAAACAGATCATATTAAGCATTCTTTTTAAACAAACATTCAAAGTACCTCTACACATCATCAATATCTCCTTCTAGTATGAAAACATTGCATAAATCTTTTCCTATAATCTAATGGCAAATTGTGTGCATGATGGTGTTACTTGTGGGATGAATGGGGTGGGGGGGAGGGGTGTGTCACAGAATTATGTTGTAGTTCCAGCCTGTTCATTTATCAAGGTTGAAGTGAGATCCCAAGGAAGGTAGTTTAGTAGGAGCATTGAGGCCATCTGGTGGCCACAATAAGGACTTGGTGAATGTTGAAGAAAGTTTGAAATAAACATGTTAAGCACTGAGAGTAGTAAAGCATGTTAATCTGGAGTCAGGAAGGTGGGGTTACATAAACATCATATAGATTAACTGAATCAGAGATGCAGAAGGTTTTGTGAACAAGAACTTCCTGTATCAGACAGGGCCCCCACACAATTTTTGGTGGCCCCCTGATCCATCAAAAAAACCTAACTTGTGGTTAATAATGGTATAAAACTCACTGAAATAATAGTTATGTCAGGTTTGACCTAGAAACCACTACACATAGCCCAAGCAAAAGTCTCTGTTATGTAACTAATGCCCATCTACAATGATAAGGAGAGGACAGTCTTAGATAAAGGAGGCTTATCAGAGGACTAGGGCAAAGAGCTGATTTGAATATTGAGAATCACACCCCTGGGTGGGGAGAAAGTATGCTAATGAAACATACATGTATGGAAATGAGATACATAGCTAAAACACAGGTATAGAGACATGCTCAGTAAAGAACTCCTTGCGTCACTCCCTTATAACCAATTAGCAAACAAGAATGCTTATGAAGGTCCAATACTCCTGTATAAAAGATGCTCATAATTAAGACTCTGTGTGCTTGTTACGTGAAATTATTCCGCTTGCACCTTGTATTGCTAGCAATAAATCTTTATACTTTCACCCCTGGTATCTTTATTGGCTTTTGCATACCGGGCACGATCCCAGACTTGAGCTGGGGCTCAACAGTTTTTGGCGACCCAGATGGGACTGCCTTAGATAACTTTGTCCGGACTAGCTGACGACCAGACACAGCTCCTCCTTATCAAATGTCAGGCACGCCCCGGGATCTCTTTTCCCGGTGAGACTTTTGTTTCAGGGGGAGCTGGATTGCTGAGGCGGCAGTAGCCTAACGGTGCAAAGCCATAGAGTGAAAGTATCAGTAACAGGCACCTGGGTGAGAGGGTAGAAAGGGCATAAGGCCTACCGTCAGCACGCCTGCCTGGGATTATCTCTGTAAGTATTCTGTCTGGCCCGAGTCCAAGACCAGTGATTTTTCCCCTGTGAGGACGAGGACTAAGAACAGATCCCTGGATCCCAGGTAAGTCGGACGGTCAGGACCGGGAAGGCAGCCCTGAGATGGGTACTATTAACAGTAAGGTTAGGAAATGTACCCCCCTCTCTTGTGCATTGGGACATTGGGCAGAGTTTGGTGGAGATCCTATGACTAGGAAGAAAGCTAAATTCTTCTGTGAAACTGCGTGGCCACGCTATCAGCTAGATGATCAAGAACATTGGCCTCCGGAGGGAAGTGTTAATTATAATACTATCTTACAATTGATTTTGTTCTGCCGGCAGAATGGTAAATGGGAGGAATTCATGTATGCGCAAGCGTTTATGTCTCTTTGTAGAAATAGAAAGGTTTTGGAGGAATGTGGATTGGGGGAGGGGGTTCGGGGAAGTGAGATGGCTTTCATTGAACCAACTGTAAATCCTGTCCTGGACTGTCCGGAGCCGGAGGCTCTTCCCCCTCTGCTGCCTTTACCGTATTCTCTTCCTCTTCCTCCTCCTCCTCCTGATACAGCTGATTCCTTGCTGGCATCTGCTCTTCCTGCTTCTCCCCCC
>NW_005841960.1:3110203-3114481 GCF_000455745.1 Alligator sinensis | reverse complement strand
AAAAAAATTGGCCATTTTTCGCACTGTAAATCCAGCAACACTGCTGCCATCTATGGCTGACACACCAGATCTTGTACATGACTGCCTGCAAACATTGGAAGCTGTTTATTCTTCAAGGCCAAATCTGAGAGACAAACAATTGATAAAAGAGTTTCAAGCAAAGAAGGGGGAGCACGGGTGGCTGGTAGCAAGGGATGGCCGCATTATCATCCCAGCTGCCTGGGTTCATGTGGTAGTAAAGAGCACTCATCATGGTACCCACTACGGACCCAGGGCCCTGGTAAGATGGATCAGTTACTATGTAACTAGAGTGGGATTAAGAGAGGCTGCCAAGGAGGTATCAGAGACATGTGAGGTCTGCCAGAGAAATAACCCATAAGGAGGGAGAAGAAAAACTTCAGGACATCAGAGAATAGGCAATGGGCCAGGAGAAGAATAGCAGGTGGATTTTACTGAGTTGCCCCGGCAACAAGAGATAAAATATCTCCTTGTCTTTGTGGACACTTTCTCTAATTGGGTTGAGTGCTTCCCATGTCGGACTGCCCAGGCCCGGGAGGTAGTCAAGACACTCCTACGAGAAATCATACCTCGCTTCGGACTTCCAAAAGGAATAGGGTCAGACAATGGCCCACATTTCATTGCACAAATTACTCAGAAGGTTTCTGAGTTCCTGGGAATCAGCTGGCATTTACACACCCCTTGGAGACCTCAGTCCAGTGGAAAGGTGGAACGTATGAATCAGACCTTAAAAAGACACCTTGCAAAGATTTGCCAAGAAGCTCGACTCAAATGGCCAGAGGCCCTACCCTTGGCCCTGTTACGAGTAAGGGTCGCACCACATTCTAAATTGGGATTAAGCCCGTTTGAAATAATGTATGGTAAGCCTTACCCTCTGAGTCTGCCCATGGGTACTGAACAACAGTTACATGTTTTAGGAGAGGGAATGATTAGAGAATATGTATGGTCCTTGGTTTCTGTTTTGTCTTCCATCCATCAGCAGGTACGGGACGTGCTGCAGACACAGGACCAGTATCCTGCCCTGGGAAATCGATTATTACCTGGGAGTTACGTCCTTGTGAAAGATTGGAACGAGGAACCACTTCGAGCCAGATGGAAAGGCCCATATAGGGTACTTCTAACGACCCCGACGGCCGCAAAGCTCGAAGGAATCAAGACTTGGATACATTCCAGTCGCCTAAAGCCGGTGGCTGGACCAGAACAAGAAGGAATCCCTGCAGACTCCGGGACCGGAGACAGAGAACAGTGGAAGGTGGAGCCAATAAGAGACTTGAAATTCCTATTCAAAAGAAAGGAACTTTGAATAATTTGACAATCTTTGATTAAGTTTTATAAGCCTTATTATGAAATTGTTCAAGGTTTTATTGTGGGGCACCCTGATCTGTCCACTCCTACTTATAGGAGGGGAAACCCTTTTACAACAAAAATTTGACCCTCAGGAAAATGTCTGGATTTATCTGGCCCGGGAAATTTTAAATAGAACGGACTTCTGCTTAGCGGGAGGGATCAATGCTCACCTGGTTTTTACCTCATGCTTAATCGCAGTACCAACCCCTTTAAAAATTTTACAAAATTATCCTATGCTGAAGAATGTAGAGAAGAAAAGTACATATCAGAATATATATAAGTGGGGGACTATTGTAAAAGAGAAGAATAGAGACATGTTTTCCGTACGGGTTCAGGCAACAGCTAATGCTTCTGAATGTTTCCTAATAGTTAATTGTACTAATAATTGCTTCAAATTGAACCAAGGTAGAAGAATCCTTTGTAACAAGACCAATCAAATATCCTATGTATACACGCATACCATCCTTCCTCGAGGATGGTTTCTGGCCTGCGGGAGAATGATATATTCATACCTTCCAGCAAATGCTACTGGGGGACCATGCACCATTGCCCGGGTAACTGCAGCTCTCCCGAGGAAATTTGACCTAATGCACACTGAACAAACCCCTCTTGGTGGGAGGTTTAAACGAGCATACACTGCTCTCACGGCTGATTGTGATGAGAATGATTCCCCCGGACTATTATCTAAGGCAGAATACATAGCATTAGCTGCATCTATGGTGGGGGTTCCGGGTCTTGCTGTAAGTAATAGCAGAAATCTTAATGCAGTAGCCTGTGTTTTAGCAAAAGGACTAAATGCTACATCCCGAGCGCTCTCAGCCCTGAATGCTGAACAAAAACAATTAAGGGACTCTATCTTAGAGAATAGAGCCGCTTTTGATTATCTCTTGTTACGACACAATCTCGGATGTGAAACTTTAAAAGGAATGTGCTGTTTCAACCTCACTGATAATTCTGTACTAATTGAAGACAAAATTGGTGCCTTACAACGATTGGCACAGACGTTGAAAGAATCATCTGGCTTAGACTTGTCCTGGTTAACTTCCTGGCTTCCCAATTTTGGATGGTTGAAACAGTTATTTAGTATGGTTGTTTTATTTTGTGTTATAGGGATTATCGCCTGTTGCTGTATACAATGTTCACCTGTCGTCTTATCTATCTTCAGACCTAAGGTGAATCAAATGATTTTACAAACAAAGAAAGCTGAGAATACTAGGTTTGTGTTGAAACAAATTGAGTGGAGCAATTATAATAAAAATAATTAAAAATGCTCCAGATGGGGAAAATGTCAGGTTTGACCTAGAAACCACTACACATAGCCCAAGCAAAAGTCTCTGTTATGTAACTAATGCCCATCTACAATGATAAGGAGGGGACAGTCTTAGATAAAGGAGGCTTGAAAACAAAAGCAGAATCAGTGGACTAGGGCAAAGAGCTGATTTAAATATTAAGATTCACACCCCTAGGTGGGGAGAAAGTATGCTAATGAAACATACATGTATGGAAATGAGATACATAGCTAAAACACAGGTATAGAGACATGCTCAGTAAAGAACTCCTTGCGTCATTCCCTTATAACCAATTAGCAAACAAGAATGCTTATGAAGGTCCAATACCCCTGTATAAAAGATGCTTAGAATTAAGAATGTGTGTGCTTGTTATGTGAAATTATTCTGCTTGCACCTTGTATTGCTCGCAATAAATCTTTATACTTTCACCCCTGGTATCTTTATTGGCTTTTGCATACCGGGCACGATCCCAGACTTGAGCTGGGGCTCAACAGTTAGGGCCTGGCTGGTGGGAGCTGCATGTTTTGGGAACTCCTGGGTTCCCTCCCTGGGGCCAAGGCCGGGAACTCCTCCCCTGTTTGGCCAGAAAGGGGCTCCCTGTCTGCATCAAGCCTTTTAAACATGTTGCATGTGGCAGGGGGCAAGCAGGGCATGGCCCCATGGTTGCAGGGCCCCCTATGGCCGCAGGTTCCGCAGGATAGGAGAGGATGGCCCTGGTATCAGAGCTGTACTAAGCACTATAATGTCAATTATGTGAGAGATTGCTAAGAGGAAAATACTTGTTAAAGACTTTACCTAAAGGTTTCATTATTAGAAACCCTCAAGCAACAACCTAAGTGTATATTGCCATGGGATGGGGTCCCCAGGGATGGCTGTGATACCCCTAGGGGTCCCTGACCATGCCAATCCTGCCAATGGACACCCTCTTTCTTGCCTGCCGTGTCTTGTTGTAACTATAATAAATAGGGAGGCTGCCCTCAAGTTTGTATTTTGGTTACTGTCCTGATGGATCCCACTGAACCCTGTGGGTTCTCGATCCCTTTTGTGTCCTGCTCCAAAATGGATGCCTCTCGGGACACCCTCAGCCTTATAGGATAGATGCGTGGCTCCAAACCTCCCCTTTATAACGCCCCAAGCCTCACAGATGGCATTCACATTTTGTCCCTCCAAGACCTTAGTTTAGCTTGGCCTCTGGTCATCACTGGGCTCTCCGCAGCCCCGTCTCTCTCTGTGCCCCCTGGTACTGGGGTCCGCTCACCCCCTTTGTCACTGTGCCCACTCTGGTGCTGGGGCCTGTTCACCCCCTATCAACAGAAATCAAAATATGAGCCCCTGGACTATAACATAATGCAAGCAGCTCTGGGTGTGCTCTGTCCCTTTAAAAGAATCACCCTCCCCCCAGCACAACTGTGCCTTGTAGGCCAGGGCATCTGGTGAGCTCCTGAAGTCCCTTAATCTTACCAGAAGCAGAACGGGCAGTCAAGCCTCTTCACTTAGCTTCTTCTAGGAGACCTCCTTCCCCCTTGGCTGCTGGCAAAGAACTGCCTCTCTGGTCCCAACCCTGGGGTTTATATATGCTCCAGGCCCTGCCTCTTTCAGGCAGCTGACCACCTGCAGGTCCAGG
>NW_005841960.1:3097695-3110170 GCF_000455745.1 Alligator sinensis | reverse complement strand
TTCCTGCTGCCATAGTAACTTACAGCTGAGGGGTTGCTGACTGACTGCTAGGGCTCTCTCCCTAGGCAGTTTCTGCCCTTAAAGGAGCAGGCACCTTAGTGCCCTGCGACATATATAAAATATTTATATGCATGTTGCAACCTCAGTGATATTAAGAATAAATTATGTAAATGTCAGTAGTTTATCTGTCACTGCATTGTAATTGTATGCCTATCCTATATTCTCTTAACCTAATGAACTGAAAACCGGAAGATAAATACTAGGGTGTGAGCAGTCAACGGGGGAAGAAATATTGCAAGGTGATATGATGATGCTTGAGGCCAGTGGAAAACGAATAAAAAAATTCCTTCCCCTGAGAAATTCTGAGGAAGGACATAGGTGTCAGTTGATAGACACAAGGTATATAGCTGGGTTATATCAAACAAACAACTGGAGAACAGAGAGAAACCCAGATACTATGTGATGCTGGCATGCACGTCATCCTTCTCCATAAATGAGAACCTCAGGGAAATGATAATTAAAACCATAGGCTCCTGTGTTATAAGCAACCAGGTAGACATTGGAATAAGTCTCTACCCTGCTGGCTGCAATCAATCCAAGTAGTCTCCAGCTTCATTTATTATTCATCTACTCTCTACACCAAAAACATGTTAGACATCTACTCTGCCTCATGCTAATTAGCATGCTTAAAAGCAGACCTGATAAATTGAGTCTTCTGGATGGTGTTTATTAGCGTGCTCCAGCACACTCCATTAAATGTCTATTCAGAGTCCCTGGGCTTCAAAATGGCAGGAGAGGCACTTTAACTAAAGTTCGTTTGAAGTGCACTGAATTCACGTGACACTGCAGTTCTTTAATTAGATAGACTGTCAGAGGCCCAAAGGAGGAGGACCCACAATAAGAAGAAACAACAGTGAAAAGATAAGGCTAAGGAGATTCAACATCTTACTGACATCTACGATATGCAGTGCCACCAAAGCCATCTATGCTCTGAGAGATCAGACATCAGCCACCTTAAAACCTAAGGATGGAGCAGACCTGGTCAAGGAAAGGAGAGCCATCAATGCCTGCTGGAAGGATAATTTTGAAGACCTTCTCAATTGAGACTCTATAGTTGACAAGAGTGTTCTCACTTCCATTCTGCAAGACCCAGTCAGAGAATATCTCAGAATCCCTCCAGCCCTTGACAAGGTGAGGAAAGCGGATGAAGACTAACAAGGCATCTGCAGCTTATGAAATCCCTGCAGAAATCTTCAAGCAGGGGGAAGAGGAGGTCACATCATGGTTTCATACCCTCACCTTAAGGATTTGGAATAATGAAAAAATCCCAGATTACCTCAGAAATACCATGTTTGTAACAATCTTCAAGAAAGGAGATAAGTCTAATTAAAATTACAGAGGGATTGTCTTGCTATCCACTGCAGGAAAGATCCTTGTGAGAACCCTGCTAAACTGCCTACTTCCACTTGCGGAAGAGCTCCTCCCAGAATCTCAGTGTGGATTTAGGGCATCAAGAGGCACAACTGCCATGATCTTCACAGCTGCAGGAGAAATGCTAGGAACAACATAAGCCTCGGACCATGGCCTTTTTTCACCTCTTGAAAGCTTTTGAGTTTGTCAGCCAAGAACTGTTTGGAGGATACTTCTGATGTATGGATGCCCACCAAAATTTGTCACCATTCTTTCCCTGCTCCATGATGGTATTTGAACAGTGGTTCTCAGTAATGGATCTATCACAGTTCCCTTTGAGGTTAAGATGGGAGTTAAGGAAGGCTGCATCATAGCTCCAATACTCTTTCAATATTCCTTGCTGGGATCTAATCACAAGGGGTGTGCGAAGTGGGCCCTATTTGATTTGGATTTGGCCCAAATCAGGGACAGTGATTCAATTAGTTGATTCAGATCTCTGTCCCTGATTCGAGTCAGCCAAATCCAAATCTGAAGATTCGATGATGATTGAGAGAATCAGTGATTCAGACATAGACACAGCTTTATGAGATTTTTCTACATACCTTCAGGTAGCAGGCATGGCTCATGATCGCAGTGATGCTTGGGTGAATGGAGCATCCCACAGGAGCACTGGGGTCTCTCCAAGTGCTCAGTGGCAAACCCGGACATGGACTAGAAGCACTTCTGGCCCAGTTCCAGGTCTGCCGGGCAGCGTGCTGAGGGCCCTCCTCCCATGCCTCCCTGGCTCAGTGATCGGCCATGAGGGGACCCCAGGTGCCCCCCCAAACCCAGAAGGCACCAGTCTCTGAACTGGGAGGGCACGATGGGGGGGGGGGCAATGCACTTCTCATCAGACCTGGAAGTGGTTTGGAAGTGCTTCTGGTTCACTTCCAGGTTTGCTGGAAGCCCGTTGTGCTCTGGTGGGACCCTCTATGTGCTCCAGCATCACAGCATTCATAAGCCCCTGCTACCTAGAGGTACGTAGAAAAAATATTTAAAGCTGTGTCTACATCCAAATCTCTGAATCTCTCTGAATCTATTCAGAAGGTTATGATTTGATTTGGAGAGATTAAAGAGTCCTCTGATTCAATTCAAATTTGGAGTTTCAGCCACTGAAACAGGCCAAATCTCCAATTAATTGGATCAGGGACTGCATCACACAGCCCATCTAATCACCAACAAGCTTCCAGGTAAACTGCAGCTAAACTACTGGATGGATGGTAAACTGTTTAACCTCAGCCAACTCTGAGACAAAGCCAATACGACCCAAACCTCAATCATCGAACTCCAGTATTCTGATGATGCTGTAGTGTGTGTTCACTCAGAAGTAAACCTTTAAGTAATTATAAACCTCTTCACCAAGGCATACAAGAAAACAGGTGTAACAGAGGTAGGACACTCTCCTGTTTAGGCAGCCCATTTCCCTCTCTCCTGCCACATTTTCATGTACTACTTAGATGAAAAAGATAGTGTGGGAGGCTGCCTTACAGATGTGGTCTTAGGATTTGTGGCATAAAGTACATAGCTCTACCTATCTTCACACCATTTCTGTTTCCACCCTTGGATCTTAATGGCACTGGGCAACAGAGTCCTCAGTGGAGACTCACTGTGTCCTTGTTCAACCTCTGAACCTGGGTGCTCAGTTTGGTAGAATTGTCCATTTTTAGTCTTCTTACTTAAACTATAACCATTGCAATCCAAAACAATATCTCAAAACAAGGAGTCGTTATTTACTAACAAATCCACCTTCTCCTGGGGACCTTTTTTTGCAATCCATGTTATAATGCACTCAGAGTCACTGGCACACTTATCTGGCTTATACTTTTCCAGCTCAGTCTCTGTTTTTATCAGGGATACCATCCCATGCTAATATTCCTCACAGCATGGATCTAATCCTCTCTTTGTCAGCAATCGTGTTGTATAGGACTGATTCCTGCCTCACAGTCACAGTACTCCCTGCCTGGGTCTTCCCTACCTAGGCTGTGTCTTGCCCTTTGGCAAGAGCCTGACTCTTTAATCACTTTTTTTTTTGTATGAAAACTCTCTCTCTCTTACTTTTCTCTCACCAGGCAGGATGAAATTTCCCATCCAGTGCTTGGGAAATATCACCAGAGGACCAGCTTCTTTCAGTGTTGCTCCTTGGGATGACTTTTCTATCTTTTTGGCCCTCAACACCTCCACACCAGCTCAGGTAAATCATTATACCCAGTCTTGGTACCTTTTCAAGGGTCACCCTTTCCTCCACAGCTCAGAGTCCTTTTTTTTTCTCCCCCATGCCCCGTGTCTCTTGTTTTCCTTTCATTTCTTTTGTATCCTGTGTCATTTCCCCACATCCCATTTAAGGGGCTTTCATTTCATCCCCTTTTAATCTAATCTTGCCACTGGATCCCCGGCATCGGCTCATTCATAGGACGAGCATAGCAGGGGCAAACCCTGACTCTCTGTTACAACAGGACTGATGGTTAACATTCAGAAGACTAAGGTCCTCCAGCAATAAGCTCCCTAATGAACAGTCTCCAGCCCTGGTAATCCAGATCCACGGTGAGATTCTGGAGAACACTATTTCCCATACTTCAGAAGCCATCTCTCACAGAAGGCTGACATCAATGAAGAAATCCAACTTCACCTCAGATATGAAAGTGCAGCTTTTGGAAAACTGAAGAAACAGGTGTTCAAATATTGTGACATCAGATACAAAACCAAGATCATGTTTTATCAAGCAGTCGTGATCCCTGCCTTGTTGTATGGAGCTGAGACATGGGCAATGTACAGGAATCATCTAAATTTGTTGAAGAAGTACCATCAACACTGCCTGCAGAAGCTCCTCCAAATCTAATGGGAAGATAGACACACCAACATTAGCATCCTCCTTCAAGAAATCACCATGAGTATTGATGTGATGATGATCTGACTACAACTTCATTGGGCTGGCCATGTCTTCTGGATGTCTGATTCCAGACACTTGAAGCAAGTTTTATTCTTTCATATCAGCCAAGATATAAGATCAAGAGGGCAGAAAAACTGCTTCTCAAGTGCCATGTTGTCCTCAAGGCCAACCTAAAAAAATGCTACATTGATGCCAACTCGTGGGAGACTATCATCCAGGATGGGGAGACTGCCCGAGATGGAGGAAAAGTCTACTGCAACTGCAGGGATTTCAGTACTTCAGTACCTCATGATGATGATAGGAGATGGAAAAATGGGAGTGCAAATGCATGTCATGGACCATCAAGAATCCAGCACCATCCACCCCACATGGGAACACATGCCTGAGCTGCAGTAGAGTCTGTCAATCCTGGATAGGCCTCATCAGACATCTTCAGACACACAGCTAAGACAGTCATCGAAGACTACCATCCTCAACTGCAAGAAATTGCTGAAGAAGATGACCCTCAGCCATTGCCACAGCCAATACAACTACTTCTGTATACTGCTTCTGCTGCCACTGCCACCCAGTGCGCAGACACTGTACCTACACCTATGGTGAGCTGAGGGCATGGTGTAGTAGTGGTAGGAAGCCTCATATAGTGGAAGGAATGCCTGCCTACAAGCACAGTGCAACAGATGGGAGAGGTTCTCACAGCTCACACTACTGTGTCACTGAAGTTTGTGGTCTTGCTGATACAGCCCACACAGGATGTGATGCCCCTCCCCTCCCCCAAGGCACTAGAATTTGGACAGCCAGAGGTTAAACTTTAACAGAAAGCATCACTGAATAAATCAGTTCTTCTACTGTAAACATTAGCTTCAGCATAACTATTTTTTATAGATGACAAAGGGAGTGCCCCAAGGATCCATCCTGGAGCCAGTTTTTTTCAATATCTTCATCAATGACCTGGAAGATGGGATGCCTGAGCAAGTTTTCAGATGATACCAAGCTAGAGGGAATAGGAGATATGGTAGAATGCAGGGCTATTTTTCAGAGAGACGCAGACAATTGGAGGATTGGACCAAATGAAATCTCATGAGTTTTGGTAAGGAAAACAGGATTCTATAGGTCACACATAAGTACTTCTATTAGGGGTGGAACATTTACTGACTGCTGATTATTTGTTTTGGGGAAAAAAACTTAAAGAATTACTTTATTTACCTAGAGAACATTGTCGCAGGGTACTTAGGTGCCTGCTCCTAAAAAAGCAGAAACTGCCTGGAAAGAGCCCAAAGAGCCAGAAAGGAGCCCAGGTGCAAGTTGCTATAGCAACCAGCTAATGAGGAAATTAGCCTGCACCTGCATCTGCACCTGGTCAGTTGGCTGGAAGGGGCAGGCCCCTGGGCCCATAAAAACCCCAGGATGGGGATTAGGAGGCAGTTTTCTGTTGGTGGCCAAGGGAGAAGGAGCCCTCCTGGAGTAAGTGGAGGGAAGAGGCCTGACTGGGTTCTGCTCTGGGTAATGTAGAGGGGCCGAGCACACCTTACGTAGCTTGTGTTATGTTATAGCCCAGGGACTTATGTTTGTTTGCCATTTTATAAAACCGGTGGTTTGGATAAGGCTATTTGGGGAAGGAGGAGGCCTCACTGGGAGCCCACTGCAGTGTGGGGACCCTGGCACCAGAGAGAGCGCAGCATTTGGGGGGGCACAGACCCTGGTGCCAGAGAGGGTGCAGCATCTTGCAGTACACAGACCCCGGTGTCACAGAGGGCGCAGAGACAAGGGCTGCGGACAGCCCAGTGCTGAGGGGTGCAGAGACAAGGGCCGCGGAGAGCCCAGTGAGGACAAGGGGCTGAATCATAATGAGGCTTAGGCAAGACAATGCCAGTACCATCTGCAAGGCTTGGGACATGGTAAAGGGGTGGTTGTAGCCACGCATATAGCCCATAAGGCTAGGGTGCTAGGGTGCCCCTGAAACACCCATTGTGAAACAGAACCTACAAGGGGTCCAGGAACCCATGGGGTTCAAAGAGTCCATCAAACCGTGTCCAAGAGGACTTAAAGGCAGCCTCCCTCTTTTTTTAAATTTTTCATCAAAAACATGGCAGGCAAGAATTGAGGGTGCCCATTGGGCCAAATTGGCATTGTCAAGGGGCTTTAGGAGATCACGGCCATCCTTGAGGACCCCATCTTGTGACAACTGGTGCATTGGCTGGGAAAACAGCTGTGCACAGGGAAGGAACCCATGTCCCTGAGAAGGGAGATGAACCTTTGGGCTGGAACAGGAATTGAGGGATATTTATAGTAAGGCAGAGGCACCTCAGCTCTGAAAGTTGAGCTGAGTGGGAAATTACTGCCACCACAGACTGTATGGGGAGAAGCATTTGGGCCCTGACCAGTAAGGGAGTAAGACCAGGGTAGCTATGGTGGAGGCAGAGAACATGAAGGGCCTGAGACAAGAGAATTTCACCTGACTATGGTGGGTAGATGAGTTGCAGGAGAAATCAGCACAGCAACATGGATTGCAAAAAAAGGTCCCCAGGAGAAGGGGTATTTGTTAGTAAATAACGACTTCTTGTTTTGAGTTATTATTTTGGTTTGCAATGGTTATAGTTTAAGTGGGAGTTAGAGGTAGCCCAGTCCCAGAGAGAACAAGCTGAGGCAAGGGTTGCCACTTTAGAGCAGTGGGTACAAGCAGGCGAAAAGGAAGGAGTCTCCAAAGAAGTCAGGTGTTTGATAGCGGTGGAAGCAGAGAGAACTCACACATTAGAACAGCTTATTGTGAATGAAGCCCAGAAGAGCCAGGAGTGGGAAGAGAAGATGCAGAAGGAGCTGGCAGCTTGGACATCAAGGTCTCCTGAAGTTTGTGCATCCTAGGCAGGGGAGAATGCTACAAAAGTTGGAAGTGTCAAGAAGCCTTATAAGTGTACTACAGAAAGAAGTCCACAACCAGAAGGACGGAATAGAGGGGTTGCAGGAGGAGTTGGAGGACTGGCAGCAGAAGTGCATAGGTGCAGAACACCTGGCACAAGAGCTGTGGGACAAACTGTTTGAAAGCCATACCCAAGCAGAAGAAGCAGGAAAGGTGGTCTCAAAAGAGATGTAGACGGTGAGAACCTATATGACAAATTCCAAAGCACTACAGGATCAAAAGCTGTCCCTTGAGAAGGAGGTAGAGGCCCTGAATAAGGAGAGTGATGGGTTACAGGCCCAGTTACAGAGGGTGGAGAAAGAAAAGGACCAACTTGGGGAACAGGTACAGCTCCTGAAAGCCCTCATAGAAGACAGCTCAGCTAAAGATGTGGTGGTGCGCGCAGAGGGTGAGCAGCTACAGCTTTAAGTGCAAGCTGCAAAACAGCAAGCACAGGCACTGGAAGCAGAGAATAAAAGGCTACTAGAGGCAAGGGATCAGATTGTCATGAAAGTCCAGGGTCCCTGTGAGACTGAGATGCCAGATGCCACTGGAGTTACAACGGTTACTAAAGCAGAGCAGAAGCCTCAAATGCTAGGGTCTACAGATATCATGGAAGAGAGGTTGGTTGTGCTGGGAGCACAGCTAGCAAAATACATAGCCATAATGAAAGCCGAATGTCAAGGGCAATCCCAGGAGTTTGAGGCATTGAAAAAGGCCTTCCAGAGGATGGAGACATAGCTAGAGACTATGTGGCTAGAGGGGCGGAGGCCTCCGGAACAGGTGATGCCACCCGAATACCTAGGCCCGGAGAGTTTAAGAGACAAGGTGGGCCTAGTGCAGCTAGAGAAGAGCACTATGATGGAAGGATCCTCGGAGTACACCCTATGACCATGAGGGAAGAGATCCTATCTGCACTCATGCAGTGCCTGAACCAGAAATGGGAACAGCTGGCGAGCAATCATGCAGCAGAGATGGACTGAATAAGGCAGACGCTGGGGGAATTCCTGGGCAGATATGACCGGGGGTGTCCACCAAGTCAGAGTGAATCCAAATAGCTGTAACAGGTACAGCAGATATCATAACTGTGGGGACAAGGGTGCAGTCAAGCACAGGGAGTGAGACCAGGCACTTGATCCCCCAAAATAGTCTGCAGAAGGTGATGCACCCAAAACCAAGGAAACAGACTACAGGGGGCTCAAAGCCTAGTGCAAGGTGGGCCAGAGAGAGACTCCAGAAGAGGGAGATTAGTTGAGCCCTTGAAGGGAAAGCAGGCTGAAGGGCTAGAGATGAGAGAGAGGAGATGACCACCCAAGGAGGCCTTAGAGGAATTAGAGCCAGGCCTAAAGTTTTATAATAAAGGAGGGACACTAAACCTCACACCAAGGCAACCCTCATCCCAGACGCAGGCTGCATACCCAAACAAGGGAGCAGGGGATTCCACTGAGCCAAAAATGCCCAAACAATGGAGGGAGCAAAGGCCTGGAAAGAGACCCTAGGTATATGTTAACAACCTCCCAGGGCAAGTTAAGTGGTGGGCCCTAAGGAAGCTGGTTGCAGCAAGGGTTGGGGGTGTGGCTTACATAAAAGTGTACATGGGGGCTGGAGGCAGACCCACTGGCCGGGGAAAAACAGAATTTTGGCCTGAAGAATGTGCCCGAAAAGTGTTAAGAATGCAGTGGGAGATCTGGGGAAGACTCAGGGATTTGCAAGGAGCCATAGGGAAACATGAAGCCCCACAACTGGTTCTGAGAGGAGGAACAGTGTGCGTAGGAGTGGGATGGAACTGAGCCTGAGTTGAGGGGAAGCAGACACCCCAACAGATAGAGGGGAACTCTCTTGGAAGAAAGGAGAAGGTGCTGGTTACCCATGGAAGGTGCTGCAGAGCTTGGGGTGAAAAAAGAGAGAGAGCATAATGTAGGAGGACCCTGTTGGCCCTAAAAGGCCGGAGGCCTGACTGACTGAAACCACATCTTACCAAGGTTGGCTAATGTGGGGAGACTGCCTGTGGTGGGGTAACTCCCATTAAATTCCATGTGGTGTGTCCTTGGGGAAAAGATGAGCAGGAGGCACCAGAAAACCTCCGCCTCCACATTCGAGAGCTGTCAGGGAGACAAGTGCATTAAAAGTCTAAAAAGAAGACTATGGGGATAAAGAATGAAGACCCACCCTGGTGAGTTTGGGTCTTAACGGGGGAGGTCTGTCACAGGGCACTTAGGTGCCTGCTCCTAAAAGAGCAGAAACTGCCTGGGAAGAGCCCAAAGAGCCAGACAGGAGCCCAGGTGTAGGTTGCCATGGCAACCAGCTAATGAGGAAATTAGCCTGCACCTGCACCTGGTCAGCTGGCTAGAAGGGACAGGCCCATAAAACCCCCAGGACAGGGATTAGGAGGCAGTTCTCTGCTGCTGGCCAAAGGAGAAGGAGCCCTCCTGGAGTAAGTGGGGGGAGGAGGCCTGACTGGGTTCTGCTCTGGGTAATGTAGAGGGGCCGAGCACACCTTACGTAGCTTGTGTTATGTTATAGCCCAGGGGCTTATGTTTTGTTTGCCATTTTTTAAGACTGGTGGTTTGGGTGAGGCTATTTGGGGAAGGAGGAGGCCTCATTAGGGGCCCACTGTAGTGTGGGGACCCTGGTGCCAGAGAGAGTGCAGCATTTGGGGGGGCACAGACCCCGGTGCTAGAGAGGGCGCAGCATTTTGTAGTACACAGGTCACAGCGCTGATGGCCGCAGTGAGCACAGTGCTTTCTGGAGAGCCCAGTGAGGACAAGGGGCCAAATCATAACGAGGCTTAGGCAAGAAAACGTCGGTACCATCTGCAAGGCTTGGGGCATGGTAAAGGGGTGGTTGGAGCCATGAATATAGCCCTTATGGCTAGGGCGCCCAAGAAACACTCATTGTGAAACAGGACCTACAAGGGGTCCAGAAACCCACGGGGTTCAGAGAGTCCATCAAACCGTGTCCAAGAGGACTTAAAGGCAGCCTCCCTATTTTTTAATTTTCCATCAAAGATGTGGCAGGTGAGAACTGAGGGTGCCCATTGGGCCAAATTGGCATGGTCGAGGGGCCTTAGGAGATCATAGCTGTCCTTGAGGACCCCATCCCGTAACAAACATATGCACCCTTTTCCCAAAAATCAGCCCTTCAAAATAGCAGAGTGTATGTTCAGTTGGGAAGCTTGGTTTTGGGGTTTTCTTGGGGGTTTTTTTCTATTCTAAAATGGAAATCCTGTGCTGTAACAGCAGCTGCTTCTCCCCAGACTAGCAGGGAGAAGGAAGGGATCTCGCAGGTACTAACATTTCAGCAGGGGCTGTGAAAGGGTGAACACTGTAGGGTTTGGGTGGTTTGTTTTTTTTTGTCTAAAGAAGCCAGTGGGTTGGCTGAGGGGAAAGCAATCTGCTACATCTAGTTAGCTCTCAGCTGTGACTACAGAAAGGTTGCAGACAAATGAAGAACCCAGCAGAAGGCAGTAAAAAGAGTTAGTGGGCTAAGGCACGTGACTTCTGAGAAGAGGCTGAAGGAGCTGGGCTTACTTAGTCTGGACAAGGAGAAGATTGAGGAGGGATTTAATAGTATCCTTCAAGTACCTGAAGGGTGATTCCAAACAGAATGGAGATGGGCTGTTCTCATTAACATCAAAATAGAGTAGCAATCATGCACTGACACAGTGGTACACATTTGTTTTAATGTAGCACATTCAGCAGCAATAATTATACTGATCTAATGCTGATACCAACTTAAGGAAGACAAGGTTTTGGGGGTAAATCTGATATCTTCTATTAGACCAACTAAAATAGTTGGAAAAATTCTTCTTTGCTGGCTTTCAGGTACAAACACCTTCTTCCTTTTGTACCCAGAAGCTTGCAAAGATTTTTTCCCAAAAATATAGTTGGTCTAATAAAAAGACATCCGGTTTACCCAAAAACCCCTGTCTTCCTATGTCCTTAGACCAACATAGCTACAACCAAGATCCCTGATTTCAATTTGAAATTCATTTATTCACTCATTTACCATTTCTTCCTCATGTTTCTCATTTGCTAATTCCAGACTCACTACTGAGTTTCACCATCTATCCCCTCCTTTTTTCCAGCTATCATTTTGCTGTAGCTTTTGTCCCTGGAAATCCCTTCTCACAACTCCTTAGTGAATGGTGGTCCAGGTAAAAGGAATGCACGTAGCACTTTGATTCGATGTGATGAGTTTGAAGTTTCTGCTTTGGTCCTCTAGGGTTTGATTCCAAAATGACAGACCCAGGAAACCTCTGTCTACTGCACAGAAAGGCCTTACCCTACAGTGAAAATATTCCACTATGGCACATGAATGAAATCTCTAACCTGGAGCCTTTTAGTTGATCTTTTAACTCCCTTAGGCCAAGATAGTAACCACCAGCACAGAGAAGGACTAGCATCCTGATAGGAAACAGCTGCAGGAAGCCTAAGTGACCAGGCCTATGGCATACAAGAAACCCATGACATGGGTCCATCCGCCTATGATCTTATTGTGAACAATGCAGTCTGGATTCCTGTTACAGACAGGCTTTCGGTAATCTGAAATCTTTAGGCCTTCACACAATTTTGGGTAGAACAGATATACTGATCATGGTCTTAGAGTAGGTTTGGGTTTGTTTTTGTTTGTTTGATGCAATTAAAGAGCATAGACCTTTCCTGGCATAGCTTACGAACAGGATTAACTTTCTCTTTGTTACTTTTAATTCTAAATTTTCATAGACATTAGGGCTGGAAGGGACCTCGGAAGATCATCAAGTCCAGCCCCCTGCCCAAAGGGCAGAAAGTCAGCTGGGGTCATAGGATCCCAGCAAGATAAGCATCCAGTTTGCTCTTGAAGGTGTTCAATGTGGGCGCTTGAACCACCTCCGGTGGCAGGCTGTTCCAGACCTCGGGGGCTCGGACAGTAAAGAAATTCTTCCTTATGTCCAGCCTGAAACGGTCTTGAAGTAGTTTATGACCATTCGACCTAGTTGTCATCCCTTGGGGTGCTCTGGTGAACAAACGTTCCCCCAGATACTGGTGGTCACCCCTGATAAACTTATAGGTGGCCATCAGATCACCCCTGAGCCTGCGCTTTTCCAGGCTAAAGAGCCCCAGGGCTCTCAGCCTGTCATCGTAGGGTCTGCTTCTCTGACTTCTGATCATGCACGTGGCTCTTCTCTGGAATCTTTCAAGCTTCTCCACATACTTTTTGAATTGTGGAGCCCAAAACTGGACGCAGTGCTGCGGCTGCGGCCTCAC
>NW_005841960.1:3083390-3096043 GCF_000455745.1 Alligator sinensis | reverse complement strand
ACCAGGTCGAGCAGCGCTTTGCCTCTCGTTGGCCCATAGACTTCTTGAGTCAGGTAGAGGTTATCCACGCATGAGAGGAAGCTTTGCGACCGCTCAGATTTTGCTGAGCGATCCTCCCATGAGATGTCCAGGTAATTGAAGTCACCCATGACAACCATGGTCCTGGAGCATGTGGCCTCAGCCAGTTCCCAGGCAAACTCCTGGTAAAGCTCAGGACTTTGGGTGGGAGGTCTGTAGTAGACTCCCACCATTGTGTCCCCTGTGCCGTGTTCCCCACAGATTTTAACCCAGAGGGTCTCCAGCCATCCACCCTGGTCACCAATATCAGCTTGCAGGGACGTGTAGCTTTCCTTAACAGAGAGAGCTACACCCCCGCCCCTTTTCTCTACACGATCCCTCCTGTACAGGGTATAGCCATCTATACCCGTGGTCCAGTCATGGGTGGAGTCCCACCAGGTCTCCGTTATCCCTATGACAATATAATTATTTGCATTGAGCAGGAGGATGAGTTCCTCCTGCTTATTCCCCAAGCTCCTGGCATTTGTGTACAGGCAAGCAAGTGCCCCCTGGGGGGCTCCTTCCTTGCCCACAGATTTTGCCAGGGCTGGGGGAAATTCTGAGGATCTTAATCAATTCATCTGCAACCAGAACTGCTTTAATTTCCATTCTACTACGTGCAGTGGTAAATAGCAATATGCAACTCATTTACATAATGCCAAATTCATATGCCTCCCTGCTCCACTAATTATCAGCAGGAGCTCACCTGTTCTCAACTTTTCTGTAGAGTTTTGCTAGAGAACTGTATGCTATTTAGGCTTCCTGTACCACTAAAATGATTGGGTGGGAGAGAAGAAACTAAACAGTTACTAATGACATCAGGGAAACTTCAAAAGGCCCAGATCCTCATCTTCACACATCCAAACATTATGCTATGGAAAGTAAGCCATAAGTCTTCAAAAAGCTGAAACTTCTAGTAAGACATCCAGTCATTCCTGTTATAATCGCAATGGGAAATTGTGTGTGTGTGTGGGGGGGGGGGGGGGGGGTTGACTTCTTGTCCAATATCCTGGGAGGAAGTAGAAAAGTGGGCAGTTTGCCTTTAAATTACCTTTCCCAATACTCAGACTATATTTTTATTTAGATCTAAGTTTATTGGAAAAGTCCTTGTGAGCTCTTTTATGTTTTATTTAACATTAGCTTTGATAACATACATTTTGGTGACAAATAAACAGAAGTGACTGCATGCATCAGTTTAGACAGAGAATTGTGTTAAGATAACTGAAAAAGACCTAATGAACTAACATTACAAATAACTTTTCATTTGGTTTTGATCTTCAGGGCTAGGTTAAAAGTTATCTGATAGATGCTTCTTTTTATTCATCCTGAAGTTCCTGTTAGGTGTAAAACAAATAAGAGAAAAAGGGTTTATGAAAATTAATTTTTCAAATGTAATATGCTCTCAGTAGATATCTCAAAGAAATGGCACATTGTTTTCAAGACGGCTACAAAGCAACATACTGGTTGATATCAACTAACATTAAAATAGAAATAGAACTACACGCTATGAAAAGTAAATTTGTGCTTACCTCTGTCAGTGAGCAGCTTAGCCATTTTAATATTAAAAACAAATATTTTTTTCTCTGAAATAAAGTTTGTGGTGCGACTCCCAGCCTTGGAAAGTAATGTATAATTATATCAGAGGCTTTAACACTGTTCCCTACCATTTGCATCTAACTGGCCCACATGAACCCACGAATTCCCAAAGTGACATAATGTAGCGTACTCTGAAAAATTACACCTACATGTGTACTGTGAGAATTCCCATAATACTATGAGCTATCCTAGCTGTGAAGAACATCAATTTTAATAAAGCATCTTCAGTGTTAAACAAGAGAAAAAAAGAATGGTATTAAATAAGGAAGGTCTTTCCTCATCAAGAGATTTTTTTTATTTCATTATTAACCTGGGGAATGCATGTGTTAGTTGCTCAAAACCAAGTGAAAACCAGAACTCCAGACTAGTGGAAATTCATGATGAGAATCTGGGGCCGTATTGGCTGAGGATATTTTCTGGGGACTGATAAATCCCTTGACCGGGGATTAATTGGAACTACTGGCCATGTCTACACAAGACACTGACTGCACAGTAACTGGAGTTACCAAACGTCTTGTAGACGACGCTAACTATGCAGGAGCTCATTACTACTGTGCAGTAGCATCACGTCCTGCTTCCTGCCACATGATACTACTATGCAGAAAGCACGGCCAGAGACTCAGAAGAGTCATAAATCAACAGAAAGCCACCAGAGAGAGTGAGAGAAGTACTTTTTGTCTGGCTTCAAAAGGAGCCAAAAGATTGCTTCTTGGGAAGTGTACTGACTGGAAAGAAGGCTTCAAGTGATTAACAAGCCAGGGATTCCTTTTCTTTAGATCTTTCTCTATTCAGGGAAACAAATGTTGGAATCTTTGTAAATAAACATCCCAAAATATCTGTTCCTGTCATCAGGTTCTTCCAATACAAAAGCTACACAGAAGGCCTTATCTATAAAGTCTCGCCACTTGCGGGACAACAAAGAAAAGCTGTGAACTAGGGGTGCACCTATAGAGATACTAGGGGCCGATACTGATAGCCAGTATTTAAGGAGGCATATCGGCCTATACCAATCCGATATCTGATACAGCTGCCTCCAGGTGGTAAGTTTGTTGTGGTGGAAGGGCAGGGGGGAGGGAACGGGCAAGTGGGGACAGATCAATAGCCCCCATGGTGAGGGAGAGACAGGGCAGGGGCAGGTGCTGCCCAGGGGGTGGGGGCACAGGTTGGAGGCACAGCTCATGGTGGGGGGCAGCTCCCGCTTCTCCTTGCACTACCCAGGGAGGGCAGGAGGGTTCTGTGTGGACCCTGATCTGTGCGGGATGGGTGGGCGTGCTGGAGCTGGCACTGTCTGGGGCTCTTCTCAGTGGGGACTGGACTTGGAGCAGGCACCAGTGGTGCTGGGAGGGGATGCAGCCACCTGAAATTTCACAGCAGCTCCACTCCCAGCCCCACACCCCCAGGCCCAGCCTGGCTCCCTGTCCTGTGTCCACCCACATGCTGAAAAGAGCCAAGGCTGTGCTGGGTAGCTGGCAGCAGCAACAGCGCTGGGAGTGGAGTGGCGGTGAAATTAGCGGTGGCTGCAGCCCCTTCCCAGTGCCACCAGCATCCGGTCTGAGGCTCTTCTGATGCTGCATGGGGCTCTTCTCAGTGGGGGTTGGGCTTGGAGTGGGCACTGAGAGGGATTTCGCACTGAATGTAATGAGAGGTTTTTGGCTGCCACGTGACATTTCCCACTTGTTCTCCAAAAAGGACCTCAGCCAAAAATATGGTAAGGAAAAACTTTGACAAAAACTTTCAAAAAAATCACATTCTGCTCTCCAGTGCAGGCATTTCATTAGCTCAAAAGGAAAAGAAAAAAGATGTTACCAAGACACTGGGGCTTTGGAGTCCATCCATTTCTGCCCCCCCACACTGGCCATGTCTTCATGAGACACTGACTGTGCAGTAACTCTTAATGCACAGTATCATCACATGGCACAATCATGATGTGATGCTACTGTCAGCATCACCTAAAAGCTGTTTGGCAATGCCACTAAGCAGTAACTCCAATTACTGTGCAGTCATATACTACTTTTATAAATAAGTATTAAATAAGTGCACAGTAACAACTGCGCAGCCAGCATCTCATGTAGATGCGCCCACTGTGTAATCACTTGTCACAAGTCAAAACATCTCCAGTTGGAAACTTTTTTTATGTGTTTTGAGAAGAATATTCTCAAAATAAGGCAAGCCGAGTTGTGATATTTGCCTGAAAGAACTGTACAAATAATTCCAGCCACTAGAGATCTCAGGCTGGTAAAAAAAGACACCTCAAAAATGGCACTGTTTTTCCTGTCAAACGCTTCATGCCAGGGACTAGATAGGGGAATTCCCACTATTGGCTAAACTGCTTTTCTGGCTGCTTGATTCAGTCAAAGCAAGGTGAAACACTGGAGCAAAAAGTAATTTGAGCTCCATATCTAAACGGGCTATGTGGAGAAATAAAGTGACTGGATAATCTCCAGATTCCATGACAGCATCAAATTCTGGGTTACATCCAGATTTTCCTGAAGACCCCCTGAAATGGGAATTTCATCCCAAATACAATAAATTGATGTTGGATTGGTACCAAGAAGTCATGCAGTGCTTCTTGCTGTCTGCTGCTGCATGTTAGGCTATAGCCACAGATTCTAGGGGCATTCACTGAACTGGTTAAATGAAATCCATGTAGCAGTAACTCTGGCAGCCACATAACAACAGACAGCCTAGTGGCAAAGGCAACAGCTCATTTGTAAACAAACATCCCAACACTTATATATTTTCCATAGCCCACGAGGAGCCCAGTGACAGGGACTTCAAATCTATCAGGTCTTTCAATACAGTGAACTTGCAAAAAGTGGCATACACAATGACCTTGAAGCATTCCTTGTGAAATTTAAGAAGCTGTCAGTGGCAGCAAAATAGCAAAATGAGCATTGGGTGCCTTATTTAACCATCCTAGCCTACCTATTAGGGCCTTGACTTAGAGGCTGCCCAACTGTGCTCCTAAAGTTCGGCCAGCATCTTAGATTACCAAACACCAATAAAGAAATATCGCATCCCCTGAACAAGGAGGATCAGGTGGTGTTCTCAGAGGCTGAACGAAGCATTGCTAGCTGAAATTCAAACCTGAAATCCAGACTACACTCATGTAACTATGCTTTTCATGTTTAAATGATTTACCCATATTTTCAGGGTTGGAAGAAGATATTAGATCACAGAAACATAGGAAAATAGGGCTGGAAGGGTCCTCATGAAGTCTTCTAGTCCATCCTCCTGATCAAGAGAGGATCATCCCTGACTAAAGCATCAAAGCCAAGTGTCTATCCAATCTGCTCTTGACAATTTTCAGGGAGGGAGATTCTGCAACATCTCTAGGTAACCTGTTTCAGTGCTTGGCCACCTTCATAGTCAGAAATATTCCCCTACTTTTCAAACTACATTTCCTCTACTGAGTTTGAGGCCATTTCTCCTAGTCCTGTCCCTAAGAACCACAGAGAAAAGCCCATATCCGTCCTCTATATAATCACGTCAGGTATTTGAAGACTTTTCAAATCTCCTCTCAGTCTTCTGTTCTCCAGAATAAATGGTCATTTTTCATGTGCTCCAGAGATGGGGGAAAGGGAGGTCTGGCAGGGCACTGGTAGTGCATGCCACTTTACGGGTTGAGTCAAGCAGCCAGTAGGTGCTTGATTGTGGCAGCAATTTTAAAATATTGGCTGCCTATATAAACAGAAAAGTTCACTGCTGGCAGCCAGACAGGAATATTGCCTGGCTGAACTGCTGCATGGAACATCTTGCAGGTAGGAGCTGGAGGCTCTTGGTCCTGGGCATGACCTAAAACTCTACCCTGCTGGGGATGGGTGGCCTGGTGGGGCTCCTGGTGGCATGGGAGTCCCCAGGAAATTCCAGGCCAGTTACCACCTCGGTGAAAGGTGAGGAGGGGTGACTTAACCCCAGCCCCAATCTTCGGGTGGGTTTTGGAGGCAGCTGGGGGAGTAGTGGGGCTAGGTATGCTCATGTGTAGGTGTCTGAGCCAAGCAGAGATATGAGGTCCCAGAGACCCCAGCGTGGGTAGTGTAGAGAGCATTGGGAGGCCCACACAGAGTAGGGCTGACGTGTGAGTAGGCCTGAAAGGCTGTGTGTGTGACAGGGCTGAGTAGGGCTGAAGTTGGAGTAGGTCTGAAAGACAGCGCAAGGGGTGTGCTAAGTAGGGCCAAATGGAAGTAAGCTTGAAGGACAGCACAAGGGCCAGCCCCATGAGAAATTATGCTCAGTGAGGGGCTTGGGGAAGAATCAGCCAAGGGTTTGCAACAAGGCCAGACCACGTAGAGTAGGAGAACTCACAGGAACCGAATGTCCTGTGTGGCAAGGCCAGTATGGGAGTAGCAAAGCCTGATGGCCCAAGAGGGGCCACTCAAGGAGAAGCAAGGGCAGTGGAGTGTGGCCCAGTAATGGGCGGTAAGCCAGAGGCCCCAGTGAGAGAGGGGCAGAGTGGAAGAGGCCTCCTGTGAGAAGCGAGGTGGTGTGAACGTGTGTGTGTGTGTGTGTGTGCACGTGCGTGTGTGTGTGTATTATGGCATTGTATGCATGATATATGAATTAGTGATCTGTGTCTAACTTTTGGGGTGTATAGTGTATGTGCTTGAATTGGTAATAGGTATGCATGTGCCTAGGCTGGTTTGGATATGTATGTGCCTGAGTTGGTAGTGTGCATGTGTATGCACCTAACTGATTTGTGTGTTTGTATATGTGCAATTGTGTCACACCCTCCTGTCTAACAGCACAACCTGAGAGTTGGCCAGAGATCCTGAGAGTTGGCCTGACCCCGCAGGGCAACACACCCAGACAGAACCCATGGTTCTGGGCTCCACACAGATGGAGCCTCTGGCTCTCGGCTGTGTGGCTGCCTGGCACAATTCCAGGCACATGGGACCAGGAGCATGGCCACCTCCCCTTGTGAGGTTTGCTCCACTTTGGAGTCCCTGGGGTGCCAGATAGAGGAGCTCCAGTCTGCAGTCCAGAGACTGTGTGCAATCAGAGATAGTGAGCAGGAGATAGACTCCTATTGCCAGGCCCTTCACCCCCTGGAGGCTGAGAGTAGACCAAGATTACCTTCCAGGACAAGGGAGGACTTGAGGATCCCCCACAATGTCCAGCCAGGAGGTTGGACCAAGGTGGTCAACGGCCCTAAGGCCCGCTGCACCAGGGTCCCCTCCCCTCTGGAGCTTTGCAACAGGTACGCACCTCTTGCAGCCCCAGTAGAACCTGCAGAGCTGCCAGCTCCTGCAGGCAAGGGAGGACCACTCACAGCTACCATCCTTGCTCTCCTCAAGGTCACACCTAGAGTGGTTGTTGTGGGAGACTCCCTCCTGAGGAGGACTGAAGGCGCAATCTGCTTCCCTGGCCCGTTAGCCCAGGAAGTCTGCTGCCTCCTGGAAGTCCTTATCTGGGACATAGCAGAGAGGATCCCAAGGCTCATCTGGCCCACCGACCACTACCCTATACTCCTTATCCATGTGGGCATGAATGACATGGCTCAGAGCAATCCCAGCCCAGTCACGAGAGGTTACAGGGCTTTTGGGTGCAGGTGGTGTTTTTCTCGATCCTCCCAGTCTCAGGTTATGGGCTGAGGAGGGAGAGGAGGATTGAAGTAGTCAACCAAACAATTCAGTGCTGGTATCATTGTGAAGGTTTTGGCTTCCATGGTCACAGTCTGTTCTTTGGTGAAAGAGGCAGTGGTCTGCTGGGAAGAGATGGCCTCCACCTCACTGCACTGGGGAGGAAGCTCTTCTCAGCCAGCAGGCTAAGGCACTCAAGGGAATCTACCCCTACCCCAGCCCTGGAACAATGTCCTCCTGGGAGAGTAGAGAAGACCAGGCCCTCCAATGGGACACTAACATGCCTGTACACCAATTCCAGGAGCTTGGGGAACAAACAGGAGGAACTGGTTCTCCCACTAAACAAGAATGACTACGATCTTGTAGGAATAATGAAGACCTGGTGGGATTTCACCTATGACTGGGCCATAGGTATAGATGGCTATACCCTGTTCAGAAGAGACCATGCAGATAAAAAGGGCAGGGGAGTAGTTCTCTGTGTCAAGGAAAGCTACATGTCCCTGTAAGCCAACATTGGCACCCAGGGTGGATGACTGGAGAGCCTCTAGGTTAAAATCCATGGTGAACATGGCACAGGGGACACAATGGTAGGAGTCTACTACAGACCTCCTAATCAGGAACAAGAGCTCAACCAGGAATTAGCCAAGGAACTGGCTGAGGCTGCATGCTCCCAGTGCATGGTTGTCATGGGAGACTTTAACTACCCAGACATCTCATGGGAAGAGCACTCAGTCAAATCTGAATGGGCACAAAGCTTCCTCATGTGTGTAGATGAGCTCTATCTGACTCAATAAATCTATGGACCAATGAAGCAAAGCACTGCTCAACCTGGTACTGGCAAAGGGGGATGATCTAGTCAGCAACCTAATAATCAAAGGGAAGCTGGGAGACAGTCACCACGAGCTGATCACTTTCACTATCTACTGCAAAGCTGGCAAGTCAGTCAGCAATGCAGAAGTCTTCGACTTCAGGAAAGCTGACTTTGACAAGCTCAGGAGGTTTGTTGGCAAGGCCCTAAGGGACCACGACTTGAAGGGGATGGAAGTTCGGGATGAGTGGTTGCTCCTCAAGGAAGCGATGCTGAAAAGTCAAGCAATGTCAATCCCATCTTGGAGGAAAGGTAGCAAAAAGGGCCTAGAAACCCACTTGGCTCTGCAGGGAACTTGTGGACCTCCTTCATCTAAAAAGAAAGACCTATAAAGGATGGAAGACTGGAACTACCTCAAAGGAGGAGTATTCTACACTGGTCCAGACTTGTAGGGAGTGAACCAGGATAGCCAAGGCTGCGACTGAACTCCAACTGGCTACACATATCAAGGATGAGAAAAAGTCCTTTTTTAGATATGTGGGGACCCAGAAGAAAAGCAAGAGTAACATTGGACCCCTGCTAAACCAAATGGGACAACTGACACCCATTAAAAGCCAATCTGCTTAATGGATATTTTGGGGCTGGTGAAAGACCTATACAAGGGACCGCCTTGCTCAACACTGTAAAGGATGACCAGAGTGAGAGATAATTGTTACCCTACATCACTGTAGACCATGTAAAGGGAAACCTTGAGAGGCTGGACACCTTCAAGTCAGCTGGCCCAGACAGTCTACACCCCAGGGTACTTAAGGAACTGGCAAGCATCATAGCTCAGCCGCTGGCATGGATCTTTGAGAACTCATGGCACTCGGGTGACATGCCTAAAGCTTGGAAGAAAGGCAATGTGGTGCCTATCTTCAAGAAAGGCCTATAGTTCCCTGGATCTACTTTCCTCCCTATCAGCCTGACCCCTATCCCAGGGAAGATCTTGGAAAAAATTATCAAACAGACCATTCTAGACAAACTGGCTGATGGCAACATCCTGAGGGACAGCCATCACGGGTTTGTTGCAGGCAGGTCTTGCCTGACCAATCTCATCTCCTTCTATGACCAGGTGACATCACCTGGACAAGAAGAGATTGACATCATATATTTTGCAATGTCACAGTTGGTAAAGTGAACAAAACTCTGGTTTGTATCTATAGATGCTTCTCAAGCAAATCCCAGGATGTCATCCTCCCACTGTACTCGGCCTTGGTGAGGGTGCAGCTGGAATACTGCATCCAATTCTGGGCTCCACAATTTAAAAAGGATATTGAAAAACTGGAGAGAGTCCAGAGGAGAGCCACATGTATGATCAGAGGGCAGGAGAACAGGCCTTATGATGAGAAGCTCAGAGCCATGGGACTCATCAGCCTGGAAAAGTGCAGGCTCACAGGGGACCTGGTGGCTGCCTATAAGTATATAAGGGGTGTAGATCAGGATCTGGGGGAATGTCTGTTCACCACAACACCTCAAGGGATGAGAGGGTCAAACGGTCACAAACCCCTCCAAGACTGTTTCAGGCTGGACATAAAGAAAAACTTCTTTACTGATTGAGCCCTCAAGGCCTGGAATAGACTCCTTCCAGAGGTGATGCAAGCACCTACTCTGGACTCCTTGAAGAAACATTTGGTGTCTATCTTGCTGGGATCCTTTGACCCTAGCTGACTTCCTGCCCCTGGGACAGGGGGCTGGACTCGGTGATCCTCTGAGGTCCCTTCCAGTCCTAATACCTATGAAGTGGGGCTGACAAGGTCAAAGGTTGTGGTGATCTATTTACCTGACAAGTCCTTGGCTCAGGAACATACACCATCATGGCAAGTCATCTACTGAGTTGTTATTTTTGTATTTATCCTAAGAAAGTTATGACAATAACAGCTATAGAGTTTAGTCAATAAAACACAGGTGCTTCTTACGCTCAGGGATACATCTTGGAGTAGGCGACCAGCCATTCTTCGTGCACATAATCATGTCTTGCTCATTTTCAGGGCTATAGTCCTGGTGACATGAATATGAAATTGTTTCACCTTCTTTGAATTTTCTCCAATAGTCAATTCTACCATTTTCCAAACGCGGGACAGAACATAGTTCTAAAGTAAAAAGATCACATAGGGTTAATCACAGGAAGTCAGGCACGTACAAAGGGGGGTGGGGGAGAGCGTAAAATAAATCCTTTAACTATCAGCTAAGAATTAGAAAAAAAAGTCAAAATTAACCTTTGCACTGCAGAACACAGTGGTACATAACACCAGAAAGATCTTCATTTTCAAATCTGATGCAAAATTTTTCCCACAATCCTGAACCTTGTGACATACCTGTGCATGGGGAACAAGGTCATTCAAGGTGCAAGGCTGTGGAATATCAGGTGATGGTCTGGTGTATTAGACCTGATTCAGCCTCACCATTTGCTGACTTATGAAATGATATAATACCATTTACACAAACCATGGCCTAATACATCTCAGAAATTATCCTTCACTGGAAATCTTGGGGAGAATTGGAGGAGATGGGAACAGAAACTTTGATTTTATTCCTTGCAGTCACAAAGGCTGAGGAAGAGGCAGAGGATTACAAAATTGCAGTAATTTTTCATTGCATTGGGGATAAAACCTTAGAAATTCACAACCTGCAAGGGGTGTTTGCAGACCATAATAACAAATCCCTTGCAGAGGTGCTTGCAGCACACAAGAACCACTGTGAATCCAGACAAATCCCTGTCTTTGAAAGGCATCAGTTCTGGCAATTTAGATACAATGAGGCTGCAGGCACAGATTATTTTGTTGCAGTGCACAGCATTGTGAATTTGGACTTGCTGAGGGTGTTATGTTGAGGAACAAAATTGTCTGCAGAATAACTGACTGCAATAACTGACTGCAAACTCAAACAAATGCTTCTGGAAAATTCCTCCTTCACCCTAGCACAGGCTGCAGCTATCTTCAGAGGAAAGGCTCTCACAAGTGCTCAGGTCTGAGTTATGTCTGCAGAAGCAAGCTTGCATACAGTTGAGAAAAAGCAAAGTTGCCAGAGCACTTGGCAAAAACAAAGAAAGCCATCGGTGAAGTTTGCTCCACAGGTGGGCAATCAAACGAACAAAGGTAGAGCTTGCAGAAGGTGTGGAAGCACACACAAGCCTTGGCTCTGGCCAGCTTTTGGGGAAACTTGTTACAAATGCTTCTGAGTGAACCACTTTGTGAAAAAGCATATCAGTGAGACATACGAAAAACTAAAATGGCAAGAAATTTGTTCTTTTCTTCAAGCTTACGAGATCAAAGTCCCTTCGCCAGGCTCTGGGAAAAGTGTAGATGGTACAAGATGGTAAAAAGTCCCTATAGGTAGGAAATAAACTTAATTTTTGCACAGAGGGAGCTGAATATGGAATGCTGTCCCTCTGGGTTCATGAGAGTGTCTGTTTTTATCAGCGAGAGAGACTCCAATGTCTGCAAAGTAGTCAGCACCCTATATGCTGGCACAATGTCTGCAAGGCAGCATTCGCGGACCTTTGATAACCAAAATGCCTGGTATAGCACAGTCATGATGGCTGGCTTGCCAGTTGCTTTTAAGTTAGATTCTGGAGCAGAAGCAAACACTATCCCAGCAGATGTAGCAAAGGCTTTGCAAGGCAAAGTACAGAAGACTCCAGCATATGTTAACAGTGTTTGAATTTGACGGTGCACGCATCAAACCACAAGGTGCAATCATTGCACACTGCATGTCTGGTGGTAATGAATCAGATTTAACTTTTTATATCACAGACAATAGTGACCCACCAATACTTGGTAGGGTGGCATGGACCACCTCTAGACCTCATCAGATGAGTCCATGGAATGGCTCTGACAGCACCTGCAACCAAGGTGGACCTTCTCACACTATACTCAGACATTTTTGAAGGTTTGGGCCAATTTCCTGATACCCACTACATCTATGCTGACCCAGCAATACCACCAGTTGTGCATGGGTGTAGAAAAAATCTCTATGCAACCCTAGACAAGTTGAAGCCTTCCCTCGGAATGCTGGAAGTTGTGGGAGTTGCTACAAAGATGACTTAGCTCACACCCTGGGTCAATAGCCGTGTGATCACACAAAAGAAGGATGGTTTGCTACGAAGAATGGCTGGTCTCATCCAAGTTACTCATCAGTGACTTGGACGAGGGAGTGAAATGTACTCTGTCCAAGTTTGCAGATGACACAAAGCTATGGGGAGAATTGGACACGCCGGAGGGCAGGGAACAGCTGCAAGCAGACCTGGACAGGTTGGACAAGTGGGCAGAAAACAACAGAATGCAGTTCAACAAGGAGAAATGCAAAGTGCTGCACCTAGGGAGGAAAAATGTCCAGCACACCTACAGCCTAGGAAATGATGTGCTGGGTGGCACGGAAATGGAAAGGGATCTGGGAGTCCTAGTGGACTCCAAGATGAACATGAGTCAGCAGTGTGACAAAGCCATCAAAAAAGCCAATGGCACTTTATCGTGCATCAGCAGATGCATGACGAATAGGTCCAAGGAGGTGATACTTCCCCTCTATCGGGCGCCGGTCAGACCGCAGTTGGAGTACTGCGTGCAATTCTGGGC
>NW_005841960.1:3078544-3083203 GCF_000455745.1 Alligator sinensis | reverse complement strand
CCCAAGGGAGGTGGTGCTCTCCCCTACCCTGGGGGTCTTTAAGAGGAGGTTAAATAAGCATCTAGCTGGGGGCATCTGAACCCCGCGCTCTTTCCTGCCTATGCAGGGGGTCAGACTCGATGATCTATTGGGGTCCCTTCCGACCCTAACATCTATGAATCTATGAATCTGACTTTGCCTTGTTGTTTCATGGGTCTAGACAGTGCTGAAGCAGCACTTTTTGATTCCCACTGTAGAAGATGTGCAGAAGAGCTTGTCAGGTAAGAAGCTGGCCACCATTCTTGATGAAAAGGACGGCTACTGGCAAGTCAAATTGGACAAGGAATCGGCAGAGCTGTGTATCCCATGGGGGCGGTACCACTTCAGTCGCCTTCCCTTTTGATGTTAAGTCAGTTAGTGAAGTATACCAACAGAAGAATTGAGAGTGCTTTCGTGCTATTCCAGGAATCCACATAATCACAGATAACATGCTTATTGCAGCAGCAACCAAAGAGGAGCATGACATTATCCTGAAACAAGTCCTGGAGAGAGCACGTCTGAAAGAAGTAAAGTGTTAATAAGGACAAAATGCAGTTTTTGGTTGACAGTGTTAGGTATACGGGCCATATCTTTTCAAAAGATGGTGTCAAACCAGACGATGACAAAGTGGAAGCCATCAACAGGATGCCCTCTCCAACAGACAAAAAAGGCCTTCAGAGATACCAGGTAGTCCAGCAGTTACAGGAGCACACAAAGTCTGACAAGGAACTACAAGCCCTTAGACCACAGCATCTTAATGGATGGCCAAGTAGGCAAAAACAAGTCAAACTTGAAATAAAGCCCTGCTGGCTTCACTCACCCCATCAAGGCATACAAAGGTCAAAAGCGCAAGCTCAACAAATCATGTATTAGCCTAAAATGAATGCCAACATCAAGCAATGGATGGCAAACGTTGCACCTTGTCAAGAGCTTCAACTCAGTAACCAGAGCCCACAATATCACATGAGATCCCAGACCTGCCTTGGCTAAAACTAGCAACAGACATTTTTGACCTATGGGGACAGTCTTATTTGATCATAGTCATCTATTACTCCAAGTATCCTGAAGTTTTGCACCTACCAGACAAAACAGCTGGCATGGTAGTAGCCAAAAGGAAGTCTGTGTTTGCTCGCCATGGCATACCTAAACACATTGTCTGTGATCATGTGCCATTTCCAAGTCACACAATGAAACAATTTACAACTGACCGGGGCATAACTATCACCCATTCTAGCCCAGGTTACCCACAATTCAATGGGCAGACTGAATGCACAGTTCAGATCATCAAATCAACATTTAAGACAACTTTGCAGGATGGCTCTGATCTATATCTGGCTTTACTCCATCTGAGAAACATGCCCATTACCAGTCTTGTGTATAATCCAGCACAGATTCTGATGGGGAGACTTTTATGCAGTACCCTCCCCACTAAAATGGCAGTGCTAACTCCTAGACTACCATCAAATGCTTCCCACAGGTTACAGAACCTACAAAGGTGCCAAAAGGAGCACTATGACCACATGGCTGCATTCTTGCCACCTCCTATGAGTGCAGGGAAAAGTAAGGATGCAAACAAGTACAGGTTGGACACCAGCGTCTGTCACGGCAAAAAGGGATGAGCCATGCTCCTACATAGCAAAAAGCCCCAGAGGTAATGTCTACAGGAGGAGCAGAAGACACTTAAAGGATTACTCATCAGTACCAGCAGAACATGTCACTGTACCTCAAGAGACAGCAGCAGAACAAACTTCAAAAGAAGAACCAGCCCATCACGAGCAAGAGTTTCATCACATTCAGTACCCACAGAGGAGCCTGATGACACCACGCAAACTTAGAGTGGACGTGTAGTGAGATTCCCATTATACAGTTCTTGTACTTCACAGACAAAGCGGTAAAGGCTAGACCCCACCCGTGATCCAAGTGCTAGCAACCTCTGGCTCCACGATCCTGAAACGTTCCATGTTAACATAGCACCTGATGAACATCCAACTATTTAAGAGGGAGCTCCCAGAGTAAAGAAGGGGGATGTGGTATATGGAATGTACCTTTAAGGGGTGAGCAGTGGAATGAACCAGTCTCTCACCCTGATGCCCTGTGGGTGTGGTTTCTGGTGGTGGGTAGTTGTAGTTCTCCCTGCAAGCTGTGAGTATGTGAGTTGCTGAATCCTGTTGCTAATACAGATAAAGCTGTTTACCACCCCACTAGTCTCTGCTGAATGGTGACTCAAGGACAGAACCACAAAGCTATGGAGGTCTGAGTGAGTACCCCATCCCTGGAACCCAATGGCATACAGTAAACACTATAGAGAGTAGGTGGAAACTTACTCTTCTGTGGCAGTAGCTGCCCTTTCCATGGCAATAGCCACCCTTGTCAAAAAAGAACTTTATGACTCCACAGCAGTACCAGCAAGGGCTTGCTTGACTTCCTTGCAGGTGGATGGAGGCTTGAGTCTGGAGAGCCAATTCCTGGATCCTCCCTGAGTGCCTCTCTCCTGTACCTGCACCATCTAGGAATTGGTAATCCAGAGCCATAGAAGCCTGCTGAAGAGTTCTCAGCAGCTTGTACTGCTTGTGCCCATCAACAGAAATCCAGCTTTTGGTGAGGTTCTTCCCATGGCGAGGGAGATGGCTAATGTCCTAAATGGTGACAGCCAAAAAGATGGCAGCATTCCCTGCTGACAAACCCCTCCTCCGCTGGGATCCACACAGCAGTATATGGGACTGACACTGACACGATACCAACAGTGCCTTTATGAGGAACGGGAATGAGGGTCCTTATATGCACATAAATAAAAGTCTGTGATTGTACATCTTTGTATGTTTGTGCACAGCAAATTTGTCTCAGGGTCTGGATCCTGCTCTGCTGAGCCTGTCCCAAGGCCTGTGGAATTCACCCAGCAGTAAAGAAGGTCTGCAAGTGGGCTGACATCCACTGATTCACAATGGTGCATGCAGAGCATCCAGAGAGGAGGAGTGGGCTCCAAGTGGTCCTTACAATGTGGCCCAGTTGTGGGGTAGGGTGGTGGATTGGTTTCCACCCTGTGATTTACATGAAATGCTTAACCCTTAAATAAGCCACTGAGTACGCTGGCTCAGCCATTGAGTACCTGGCCCATTAAGCTGTGACTGGGCCAGCAACCTAAAATTGTGTGGCCCAAGCATGGATGTGCCAACAATTCACACCTCCTCTGCACTGTATGGAACACAATGGCCCCATCCTTCTGGTAAACAGCAAGGGCAGGGACAATATGCACTGCCTGAAACCCATGTGTTTCACCACTTCACCACACCCAGAGCCCAAAGGCACCCTGAAGCCGAGACAGCCCAGAGCCCTAAGTCACTCTTGAGCTATTACCACCCCCATATCACTGAGCACTTGAACACACCACCAGTCACTCTGTAACCCAGAGTTGCTGAAATATGCCAGCAGTTGGTGCCAGATTGATCATTTCCATATTGTCAATGAGGGGCTTGTTCAAACTGTTCCCATCTTCTGCCTCCTGGGTCTTGGTTTGGGTCATGGTTTTGGTCAGGATTGGAACCTGGCTGTGGAACAAGTCCACAAAGCAGATATCCTCACGCTCCTCAATGGCTGTTTCCTTCATTTTCTTCATTGTCCTCATTGTCACTGTCACCGTTCTCACTCTGCATTGGACCCATGAGTGTGCAGTGCACAGTGTGATAGAGAGCGACACTATGGGACATCTCGAGTATCCCTAACAGAGCCACATTGTAGCAGGACATGGACCGCATTGTGCCTGAGCCCTGTGGGGCTTTCCTGCCCCAAACATACTGCAACATCAGGCCCTTCGTGTCTCTTAGTGAAGATATACAGCCAGCGATGATGATTCTTTCGCCTCTGGGGGCATGCATCATTCATGATCCTGTCTCTGCCATGGACCTTTTCTATGAACTGTCAACCCTTCTGTGCCTTTGTCTCCCACTCTTTTCCTTGCATATATAGATTTCAGGTTCTTTGGGACAGAAACTGTTTATTACTGTGTCAGTGCAGCACAGGGGGTTACAATTTTTTTGCACCTTTGGCTATACCTGGAAGACAGCGATATTAATATCTTCTGTTACATCTCAGCTGTGTGTTCTTGGGCAACCCTGGCACAGGATGCAGTCTGTCTGACTCACAAAGGACTCACCCTCCCCTCCTCTACCTAAACAAAACTGATTAAGATGCAGTGAGAGACACATCTAAGACCCTCAAGATAAGGGTGACAAGAGTGAACCAACTGCCCTAGGTCTCATTTACATCCGAGATGGAACCAGATGACCATTCATTTACATGAGAGATGGAGAACAGAAAGCCTGAAGCAGAAGCTGCAGTGAATTCTGGGACCAGAGAAGCTGGGGAGCACTGCATGATGGGGAATCTGTGCTCCAAATGTTAATCAACCCATGTTCACACACTCCCAGCTCAGCATTTATCAGACCAGTTCTAATCTGGATTTACTAAGGACTTCCCCCCCCCAGACACACACACACCTCTGAGTTTAATAGGCATCTCAGGCCATACATTCCCCGGTCCCACTATGGGAGGCCTATTTAAACTTGATTGACTAAAACTCGGTTGCCGGGTTAGGGAATGCTGAGGCAAGAGACCGAGTCAGAGAGGGTATGGGCAACATTTGAA
>NW_005841960.1:2998007-3078146 GCF_000455745.1 Alligator sinensis | reverse complement strand
GTGCTGACACCATCCCCTGTCGTTCTTGGGACGCTGGAAGAACAGATCGTCTCTCTCTTCAAGGATTGTGCTACTGACTGTGCCTGTCAGCTTTGCAGCCTGAGTACCTTGGACTAGGTGAGATCCCATCGCTCACTTTCTCTCTCTCTTCTCTCCAGGCATAAACTTCTGAACCTTAACTGTATCAGTTAAGCTTGAGCTAAGTTTCCCCAAATACTTAGTGAAACCAGGGTAGTATTGTCATTGTTTGTGTTTGTTTTTCTTTTGCATGTCTATTACTACTAGTACTATTATATATTTCATATGCTTAGCAATAAATAACTTTTATAGTCAAACTGGTAGTAACTGGGTATATTTTCCTTCTCTGCTTCTCTTTCCTCCCATGCTCTGCAGCAACGCTTCTTTTACCTAAGCTAAAGATCCCTGTGAAGCCCAAAAATATTGTGGGGTCTGCTCATCAAGAGGCCAAAGATTGGGACGTGCTGAGTTTGAAACACATAAGGGGATCAGCTTGTACAGGCTGATTGACCCAGTTTGACTCAGACGTGCCCCTATGAACTGAATGCTGGCCCATGTGGGTGTCAGCTGGACACCCAGCCGGATTCAGAGGGATTCTGTTTACCTGTGTGCTTGTGTCTGACTGCATTTTATTGTTGCTCTTATTAACTGTTTCTTGGCATATGAGGGTGTCAGCCTGTCCATGCTGATCAGCCCGGCCAGGTCAGGCATGTCACGTTAATTTGTGTGTGTTTGTGTGTATGACTGATTTGGTGCCTGGAGGAACCCAGTCCCATTGAGATTGAGTCCTGCAAGATAGCTCCACTGGGGGTGAGGGCTTGCAGAAGGGAGAGATACAGCTCCGTATAGTAACACAAGCAGCACATAGACAGAATCACCAAGACCCTAGAAACTATCCCTAATAAATGAGCACACCCCAAAGTAATGGGCAAATTTGGTAACACTTCCTAGGAAAAATGAAAATGTGATTTCCACAGCCTGTTTATAAAGGTGCTATCTGTGACTGTTTATTATTGTAGGAGTTGTTCATGTTTTCAGGTATAGACCATGCCTTTATGATATTCTTTGAGACATATTAGACACTAGCTGTCTCTCCAAGGACAATTTCTAGATGGGGTAGATGAAATCATTTTGCTCATGGGGAACAGATTGTTATTTTCATGATATTTTCATGGTTGTTATTTTCATGATATTTCTCAATCTTAGAATTTCATGAATCCTTAATTTTCCTGGAGAGCTTGGAATGGTTAAACTGCCTTTGCCTTGTAGCTTGAGTATGCTTGTGGAAAAACACCAGCCTTTTTGTAGCCTTTCTTTGAATCAGCTTGAAATATGAAAGGTTTCCAGATAGTAAGAAGAGAGTTTGGAATGAAAAATTGAAGCTGAAAAGTGATAATGGCATAGGGCTGTCTAGGTGCTTCATGTGTCAATCCACTTTTCTGTTGATGTTACAGAAGTCCTCAATCAGCTACATAGGTCACCTTAAATATGTGCCTATTACATCTGGAGTGCTACAAAATGGAGTATTATGGGTTTGCATCATTTTGCATCCAGAACATCTGAAAGCAGTACTTCGCAATGTTACCATCAAGAAGGACCCCTCAAAAAAGAAAAAAAAGAAAAACAGATTGAGCCCAAACAGTGGCTGCTACAGCAGGCCACAAAGACTGTCTTGGAAATAATACATTTCCATACATCAAGTGAGCACACCTGCATGTTTCTTTGCAGATATACATATGTACACAAAGAGAAACACACACAGACATGCACACACACTGTAGGGGGGCAGAAGGGAAAAAATCCCTGTATTTCAACCTAGCAAACAGTTTCCTTTGAAGTGAACATCCCTAAACACCACATCCTTCAATCTTTTCTCCCCTGTGGGCCTCTACCTTACAGGTTACATATGATCCTTACCCATAATTGATTACCTAGCTAGGCCTAAGCACCTCTCCACAACTCACTTGCTCTCAAAGGGCCCCCCTTTCCCCTTGCTAAAGGGGTAGAAATGCTGGGGGAGGTGACAAGGGCCAGCACAGGGGAGGGAGCAGGTTAACTAAAAGAACAGACAACAGCAGTCTTCTGCAAAACCCATACCCTCTATGGCTGCTGCCCATTGTGTGAGGCACTCCTTTCAAAAGAGACATATTCATGTCCTTCAATGACAGTCTTAGTGGAGGAGTACAGGGGAATAAGGGAGCAGTTTTATCAAACACCACCATTTCTCTGCTTGAGATTAGTACTTATAGTGAAAGAGGATTTGAGGCAATAACACAATTTTACATTTACTTACTTATACATTTTGGTGCAGGATCCCAGCCATCTCTTGTACATCTGATTAAAACCCAATTTTCCTCAGTTGCAGTTACATAACCCTGGGCACACCTGTAGTACATTGATGACCCTGTCTTTGCTGGAAAGGCTCGTTCTCTGTTGCTTTGATAATAGCCACTTAATTCAATATTTTCTACCTGTGTGTAGCCACAAGGTTGCACTGTCAGAAACAGAAGTTTAAAATAAACTATTATGAGACGCATGAAAGAACCTGAAATAATAATGTTGCAAATTTTCACAACACTATTTTTCTCCCCAGCTTTACACTTTATAATTTGGAAGCTGCATTAACCAAATTAAGGCATTCGGGGACACATCTTCACGTGCCATTAGGAGGAAGCAGTAAATTGCAAAGGTTATTACTCCACAATGTATTGCTCCCAGGTGTGTGGTTTACATGTACACTTGGACCACAGCACATTGAGCTGGGTTGTAGCAGCTCCAGCTGGCAGGGGAACCATGGGGGTCTGCCCTCTAGCTGGGGCTGCTCGAACCAGGTTTAGTGTGCTGTGGAGGGACTGGCTGGGGCAAGAGGTTGCTTCTGCATGCAGCTAGCTTGCAGGCAGCCCTGGCACTGAAACACCCTTGTGACACAACATCTGCACTTGCGCTGCTAGATGCGAAAATACTCTGCAGCAAATTAGGACTTGTTTACTGCACAGTTCATTAGTCAACTGCCTATTAAATGTCCTGTGTAGACATGCCCCTGGAAATACAATATGACTTGGATTATCTTATTTCTCATCCCACAAAAGCTTTTTCTGCCTATCAGAACTGTAAAATGCTAGAAATGCAAAAAGTATTTTTTTGGTTGGTAACTGAACTGAATTCAAGAAAAATTCAGTTTCTCTTGCCTGACTGAAAAACCCCAAGGAATTTGTTTTGGATCAATCATTTCATTCAATCCAAAGCAAGCTGGACTTTTTTTTTTCTTCTTGATTTTAGGTCACTAGTAAGTTGATGCAATTGAAAAGATCTAGAGCATCTACATGAGATGTTTACTCTGCAGTCAACTAATTAACATGCAGAAAATGTCTCAGCGTGTACATGTGCACCCTATTAGGGTGCACAAAACTAATAAAGTTCACAGCAGGGTAGGATGTGTAAATACAAGTCCTATCCTGCTGCAGACGTTTTTTTGGTGGCAGTAGGACATGTGCAGACACTGACCAGGTGGTTTGGGCATGAGGGTGCATCAGGGTCAGGCCTGCCTGCCAGCCAGTCCTGTGCTGAAGTATCCTCATACCCCAGCCAACCCCTCTGCAGCACATTGAGCCTGGTTGGAGCAGCCCTGGGCTGGTGAGCTCGGCCCCCAGGACACCTGACAGCTGGCACTGCTGCAACCCGGCTCAATGTGTTACAGTCCAGGTGCACACAGGGCCATCCATAAAGGTGTGCGAATCAGGGCAACCACCCCAGGCCCTGCGCTTTGCACGGCCTCATGGACAGTGCTGTACAGGCTGTGCCATGGCTGCCATGTGCCATCAGCTCCAGCCGCTTGCCACCCGCCCCCCAGCCCTGCCCGGGCTAATATGCCCTGGTCCCTGCACACCCCTAGGGATGTCTCTGGGTGCACATACATGCCTGAGAGCTTCCCAGGAGTCATAAATGGCAGAGCAATAAGCTCTGCATTTTACTGCTGTCCCCTTATAGCACATATAGATATGCCCAGCTAGTGGCAGGCAGTACAGGCAACTCCCACTTAATGCTGTTTTGCTGAGCACTACTTCACTATAATGCTCATTTTAAATTGATACCCGATTTCACATAGCACTCAGTGAGTTTTGCTATAACATTCACACTCACCATCTTGGGTCATAAAAACAATTGCAGTCGCCATCTTGGATTGTCAAATACTTTTGGTTTCGCTTGACACTCGTTTGGCTTAATGCTTGGTTTTTCAGGAACCAATTAAGAGCTCTAAGCAGGGGTTGCCTGTATTTACAAAACCAGAGATGACTGAGAAGTAGAGGACTTGCTTTCACTCAACACTCAGTAGTTAAAGCACTCACTTGGGGAAGTAGGACAGTCAGGTTCATATCTCTCTTTTGCATGAATTGGGATTTAAGATGTGCCACATACCAGGTGAGTGCTCTAATTAATAGACAGTATAGTAGTTAGGGTTAGATCCCTCTCAGTATGGTCTTTTGTACTTGTTTTATTTTGTGTAAAGTATTTAAATATTAGTTGGGCCAAAGATAAAGAAAGAAATGGAGCGAATGAGTCCATAACACACTGGTTAAGGTTAAGGAAATCAATTGGTAGTGCCCTGCCTACATGATGCAAAGTAGCACAGTCTCAACAGCTGTGATCAAGACAGAAACACACCAGAATTTTTTGCAGCAAGGCATTTAAGGGAACCTACTAGAGTTGGAAGAAGTTGCATCAAATTGCTAATGGAAAGGGAAGAATGGGACCAAGGTGTTCCACATCCGAAGCAAGTCCCCTAACCCCTAAAAAAAGGTGGTTCCTCCTCCCCCATGCCCCTCTGGTATTCACCCAACCATGCTTACTAGCCTTAGAAATTATTGTATACAATATGTGAGCTCTGGATAGGTCAGTAACCTGGAAGGTACCAGTTCCTTTTGCACAAGAATAAGATGATCTACATAATAAAGTTTCTCTTCATTATCCCAGGATCTACAGGTTTGTCATGAAATCTTGAACTTTATCATCAGAAGGATATTTTATAACTAAACAATTGGTCTCCAAAATTTCTTTTTATCTCTGTTTTAAACAGATGTCACTTAGTTTAACCATCAGTGGACAAAATTATTAAGTCCTTGCTCAATTTTTACTGTCTCATTGCAATCACTGGGCATAATTTAGGTAAGCATTTGAGAAGGAACTTTGTACCCATTGTAAAATGAACAAAGCATTTGCAAATACCTTTCATTTTTGTAATGTAAAACAAAATGTCATGACCTGTTTGGATTAAAATTTGTTATAATACAGTTTTGGTTCTGATATTTTATAAACCTGTTAAGATGCAAAAACAAAATACAGACACATTTTGGAACAGGTATCCAGCCATTTTTGGTGCATTGAGCTGTGTTCCCACTGAATGAGTCAAAGTGAAATCCATGCTTGCAATCCACTGTTACATCCTCTTCTCTGTATATTGTCTTTGAAGGGACAATGCTACCATCAGCCACTTTTGGAGGATCACATGTAACTTCTAAACAGAAAGCAACACACAAGATTAACAACTGGAAATGGGACATTAGTGCATCTCTACAAGTACAGATAAAGGCGCAATGGGTTCGAATGCACAAGGCACACAATCATGAATCAGCTCCCATTGTATCTTATTGCCTGTACAGGGGGGCCCTGTTCCCAGGCTTCCCCTGCACCAGCAAGAAGCAAGTTTCCATGGCTGGGGGCCCCCTCAGCTGATTGGGTTCCCAGCCAGGGGCTGCACCATGCACCCCCATGGCTGGGACACCTCATAAGCTATGGTCTCCCAGCCACAGGAATGAATGAAGTCCCCCAGAACTGGGAGTTTTGATCAGGTGACAGGACTCTCAGACACAGGGGGCCCTGGCAACACATTCAATTAGTGGTGTGATAGGAAGCAACTACAAAAGATATTACACATATTTTGTAGAATAACTCTGCAGCTTGTTCTGCTTCTCATCACACCATTAATTAACTGAATTTGTAAGTGGGCAACCACCTAGTGCATGATTAACTGATTAATCTCACTTAAGTGTAACTTGTAGATGGGACCTCAGACTGTAAATTCAACCCCTTCTTTTCAATGATTTATACTGCACTGCTCAATGTAGACACAGTTACCTTTACTAGGTTATGTAGGGTCATTACCTGATTGCTAAACACTCTTCTTGTTCTAACATTATATCTCCTACTGGGGGAAGGTCTGCGGCTGAAAAGCATATTTGCTTGCTATATCCTAACATGTTTCTTGACCTCTACAAGTAAGTATTATGTTTTTATGATCTTTGTAGAACATCCGTGTAACACAGAGCCAAGCGGCTCCTGTAACTTTAAGGGTGAAGGAGCAGCAGGGAGAGCCCCAGGAGGGAGAAAGCTGCCCATTATGAGCAGCCAGGGAACAAGTACCTCAGAATTTACCTGCTACAAGTACTTACTGCTAAACCAGCTGCACAGCAGTAGTGCACTGGGCTAGTGCCCTGCACAGGAGACAAGCTATTGTTACAGCAGAGGTCAGCAGTAAGTTTCCCAGGGGTTGAACTGGCAACCTAAATCAGAAAGCACCTGTGGTAGCTCAGGGAGTCACATGACCAAATGGGGCAGTGGCTTCCAGCCATATAAACTCAGGGCCTGAGATAGAGCAGTCAGTCCAGCTTTGGGAACTGCTGAGGGAAGAGCTCCAGGACATGAGCACTACAGAGAAGCTTGTGGTTGCTGCCTGGACTACCCTGGGATAAATGCAAATAGAAATGCTACTGATTTCCAAGGGACTAGGACTCAGGGTAGGGTGGAGTTGAGTGATGCAGCCAAGGACCTGGGGTTACATCTGGGGATTTGTTTAGTTTAGTTTTAGGGTTGGAAGGGACCTAATAGATCTTCTAGCCTGACCCCCCGCCAGGGCGGGAGAACAACAAAAAACCCTAAAAACAAAAACGGGACTCAAATGAGTCCAGCCAGGTAGGCATCCAGCCTCTTCTTAAAGACCCCCAGGGTAGGGGCCAGCACCACCTCCCTTGGAAGTTGGTTCCAGCTCCTAGCCGCCCTAACTGTGAAGTAATTTTTTCGGATGTCCAATCTGTACCTCCTCTCCATCAACTTGTGCCCATTACTCCTTGTTATGCCAGCAGGGGCTAGGGGAAACAGCGTCTCCCCCAAACCCTTCTGGTTCCCCCTAGTGAGTTTATAGACGGTCACCAGGTCCCCCCTCAGCCTTCTCTTGTGGAGGCTGAATAGGTTCAAGTCCCGCAGTCTCTCACTGTAGGGTCTGCCCTGTTGTCCCCGGATCATGCGGGTGGCCCTCCTCTGGACCCTCTCCATGTTGTCCACATCCCTCCTGAAATGGGGCGCACAGAACTGGACACAATACTCCAGCTGCGGCCTGACCAGCATCGCATAGAGGGGGAGGAACACCTCCCTGGCTCTACTCGAGATGCACCTGTGGATGCACGACAAGGTCCGGTTAGCCCTGCCAACCATGACCTCGCATTGTCGGCCCATGTTCATCTTGGAGTCAATAATGACACCAAGATCCCTTTCCGCCTCCGTGCTCTCAAGTAGGGAGCTCCCCATCGTATAAGTGTGCTGCTGGTTCCTACTACCCAAGTGCAGCACCCTGCACTTGTCCGTATTGAAACACATCCTGTTCCTGTTTGCCCACCCCTGTAACCTATCCAGATCCTTCTGCAATCTCTCTCTCCCTGCTAGCGTGCTCACCTCCCCCCAAATTTTGGTGTCATCAGCGAATTTAAACAGGTTGCTTTCCACCCCAACATCAAGATCGCTGATGAAGAAATTGAACAGCGCAGGCCCCAGGACCGAGCCCTGGGGGACTCCACTACCCACCTCCCCCCAAGTCGAGTATGATCCATCCACCACCACCCTCTGAGTGCGACCCTTCAGCCAATCTGCAATCCATCTGACCGTGTAGGCATCTATGCCACAGTCGCCTAGTTTATTAATTAGGATGGGGTGAGAGACGGTGTCAAAGGCCTTGCTGAAGTCCAGAAAGACTACATCCACCGCGACACCTGCATCCATGGCCTTTGTGACCTGATCATAAAAGGCAATCAGGTTGGTCTGACATGATCTCCCCCTAATAAATCCATGCTGATTGCCCCTGAGCATCATTTCTGATGCCGGCCCATCACAAATGTGCTCCTTGATGATCTTCTCAAAGAGTTTCCCCAGGATTGAGGTAAGACTGACGGGCCTATAATTGCCCGGGTCCTCCCTTTTCCCTTTTTTGAAGATGGGGACCACATTAGCTACCTTCCAATCGTCTGGCACCTGGCCCAAGCACCACGATCGCTCGTAGAGCCGTGCCAGGGGCCCTGCAATAACCCCAGCCAGCTCCCTCAGCACCCTGGGGTGGAGAGCATCCGGACCCGCTGACTTGAACGCGTCCAGCCCCTCCAGAAGCTCTCTAACCCGGTCCTCCCCAACCTGAGGTCTGAAGGCGATCCCCTCGCGTCCGGCTTCTATCACAGCAGGGAAGTCCCGGTCCCTGCACAAGAAAACGGAGGTGAAGAATTGGTTAAAGAGGTCCGCTTTATCCTCTGACGCAACCACCAGATTGCCCCGCATATCCTGCAGGGGCCCCACATTACCCGGCGCCTTCTTCATCCTCCCAATATATTTGAAAAAGGACTTTTTGTTATCCTTAATCCTGGACGCTAATCCGAGCTCTATCTCCGCCTTGGCCTTCCTAACAGCCCGCCTGCAGGCCCGAGCAGAGGAGGTATACTCCTCTTTGGAGATTACACCCCCCTTCCACCGGGCGTACGCCACCCTTTTGGCAAGCAGGCATTCCCGGACACCCTTGGTGAGCCAGGGGGGCTTTTGGACACTCCTGCCCGCCTTGCTTCTTGTCGGGATGGACACCCCTTGGGCCCCGAGTATCGTTTCCTTAAGGAACGACCACTCCTCTTGGATGCTGAGTTCCTCTGCCCTCAAGGACCCCAGTTCCTCTCCCACTAATCTCCTCATCTCACTGAAGTTGGCCCTCCTGAAGTCTACGGCTACCACCTTGCTGCGGGCCCTTGACACTCTACGCTGTTGGGGAGCAGTCGCGAGGGGAGCAGAGTGCACGTGTGCCACCCATACGTGTACCTGCTTACCTCGGCGGAGGCGGCAGCAGCGGAAGCAGCAGCGGAGGAAACCAGCGGTGGGGGCAGCAACAGCTGATTCCCCCCTAAGGTAAGTGGGGTAGAGAGCGCAGCACAGCTGAGGCTATTTGTGTTATAGCCAGAGGGCTTCTTTTTGGGTTACAGTTTTAGACCGGGGGGTGGGGGGTGTTCAGAGGTCCTTTATTGCCCAGGAGGCATGTGACTACTTTGAGTCCTGCAAGGGCTCAGGCTCAAGGTGTAGCCAGTGGCTTGGCAGAGGGGCCAGCTCTCAGAGGTAGGGCCCAGCTAAGGCCAGAGGGGCCAGCACCCAGAGAAGGACTAAGGTAGTCTAGGGAGGGGAAGGATGTTGGGCCAAGAGACCTGGAGCAGGCTCAGTGCCCAAAGTGGGGCTGAGATAGGGCCAAGGGACCCAGACCAAGCCATAGTGGGCTTATTACCCAGGGCAGGGCTGAGATAAGTACTTTAATTCTGGTCCCCTTGCCCTAATATAAGTGCTGGTGCTTAGAAGCCAGGCCTAGCACAGTGGGCCCAGGCTAGAAGGCCCAACTAGAGAAAAGGGGTGGAGGCTGAGAAGGCTGATGCCCCAGCAAAGGGAATAGAAGTGCAACAACATCTGTGAGGTATAGGCATGGTGTAAGGGGTAGTCTGAGCTACGTATTTAGCCCTTAAAGCTACAAATGCCCTGGGGCACAGATGGGCTGAGAGGGCCAACTCAGCTCAAGGGCAAAATTGAAACCAGTGGGGTCTGGGAGGGGCTTGTGGCTGAAGTTGAGTAGGGCTTACTCTAAGATCTGTGGGCATCCTCCCGTCTTTAATTTTTTAAGAAGAACAAAGCATGGCAGGTAAGGAATCGAGGAAAAGTATCTTAGAGATCAAGCCAGGCAGGAGCCATATTGCCACCATACTGCCATCATTTCACAGCCACCCCTGGATACCCAGTCCTTTTACACTTCTGTATAATAATGCCCAGTGAGTGGTAGATCAAGGTTCTCAGCCACATCTCTTACTTCCTAGCAATGTGCCCTAAGTACCATTTCATAAGGTAGGCAAGACCAAGAACACACTCTAATCCTGCTGTGAAAGCTTGCCCATAGCAGCTAAAAGGGAAAGATATGTGAACCCAAAAAGAGAAAATAAGATGTGCCATGTTGGGTCAGACTCCAGAACCATCTTAGTCTATATGCTGTATCTCACTGTGGCAATATGAATCCTAAAACCTCTTGTCACCCAAAGAGTGAGTTTTGTCCAAAACACAATAGACTTTCTACAAAACCTTAAAAACATACACCACCTTCACAGCAAGACCCTCCTAGCCACCACAGATGTTACCAGCTTATATAAAGGAGGAGCTATAGCACTGAAAATGACACTGAAATCCAAGATCTCATCAACATGAAATGGAAAGCTTACTGTGCCTGGCAGAACGCCATCAACTCTGCCATCGAGAAAAACACACACCAATGAGCTAAATCAGAAGTGCAGAGGAGAACACACGAACTGAAGAATGAGTGGTGGGTTCAGAAATAACAAGAAATGCAACATTTTTCTGACATTCGTGGCATCTTCAGTGCTACCAAAGCTGTCTACATCCCTAGCACTCAACGCCTTAATCCTCTAAGATCAAAGGATGGAACACTCCTGAAAGACAACGAATCCATCAATGCTCACTGGAAAGAACATTTCCAGGACCTTCTGAATCATGACTCGACTGTCAAAGAAGATAAGATCAACAACTTTCCATAAAAAACAGTCAGAGAAGACTGACCACCTCCCCTAGCAGACGTCGGGAGTGCCATTGGGGAAAATGAAGAATAACAAAGCAGTCGGTGTTGACGGAATACCTGCAGAGATTTTCAGTGGAGGAGAAGAACAATTTACATGTCAGCTTCATGTCCTCATCCTTAATCTGGAACAAGGAAGAAATCCCAGCCGACCTAAGGGATGCCTTGATTGTTACCATCTTCAAGAAGGGGGACAGAGCTGATTGCAGAAACTACCGAGGCATCTTATTGTTGGCCCCTGCTGAGAAAGTCATCGCCTGTATCCTCACTAATTGCCTTCTCCCACTTGAGGAAGAAATTCTTCCAGAAACTCAAAGTGGCTTCTGAGCATCTGGAGAAACTGCGGATATGATCTTTACATCATGTCAAATCTAGGAGAAGTGTCATGAGCAAAATTGACCTCTATTTGGCCTTCATCAACTTCTCTAAAGCCTTCAATTCTGTAAACTGTGAAACCTTATGGAAAATCCTGTCCAAAATTGGCTGCTCAAACAAGTTAATCAGTGTTCTGAGACTTCTCCATGACAATATGTCAGCAAGCGTTCTTAGCAACAGTGTGGAAGGGCAGATCCTGGAGGTAAGGGCAGGAGCTTAAGGGGATGGTTTGAAGGCTCCTGGTCCTGGGCATGACCTAAAATTGCACCCTGCCGGGAGTGGGTGGCCCAGTGGAGCTCCCAGTGGTGCGCCAGTGGGCCCCCAGGAAATGCCAGGCCAGTTACCACCCTGGTGAAAGGCGGGTGGGGGCACCTTAACCCCAGCCCCTACAATAGTGTGGGTACTAGGGGGCCAGACACACCTACAGCCACCTGAGTGCAAGGCAGGTGTAAGACCCAGACGGGGCCAGGCACGTCTACGACCACCTGAGCCCCCACCGAGGAAGGAAGCCCCGTGGCCCCAGTGAAGGGGTGACCAGAGGGCTGGGAGCTGAGTATGTGTGTACAAGTGTGTAGAGTTGCCCTGAGAGGGGTCAAGGCAACCTTGGACCCAGTTGGGTAAGTGGCTGGTCACTACCCCGGTGAGGGTTGTGGAAGAGGCCCAAAAGATGGTATATCTGCCACCTGAGGTGTGCGCTAGATAAAGCCTATGGCTCTCCGAGAGGTTGCAAGGTGGTACAAGTTGTCAATGCATGAAAGAGACCCTGTGAGAGAGGGTGGAGTGTGAGAGGCCCTAGTGAGAGGAGGGTGATATGAATGTGTGTGTGTCTGAGGCCTGACAATGAGGGCTAAGCTTGGTCTGGCTGTAGGCTGGGAGCATTGTGTCATCTGGATGCCATCTGTGAGGCTTGGGCTGTGGTGTAGGGGAGGAATTGAACTGCATATAGCACCTCCTGGCATCAGGGCAAGAATGGGCAGCCTCCTGCCTAATTAACACCATAATTATGTATCATCAAGTCATGGCAGATGAGGAGGCGGGCACTTGGAGAGGAAGATGGAAACAGGTGGGCAGGCCATGGCTAACCGGCCCTGAGAAAGCCCCCTGTTACAAATGGGAATTAAACAGAATCATTTGGGGTGAAAACTGGAGTGAAGTAAGGTTGTGTCATCACTGCAACTTTGTTTTCCATCTTCTCCACCATAATGCACCTCATCGATAGAAAACTTCCACCTGCAATTGAAATTGTGTATAGGATGGATGGAAGACTGTTCAACCTCAACAAGCTGAAGTCCAAAATGAAGACCACAACAACAACCATAACAACACCAACCTTTCATCAAAGGCAGACATCAACGCGGAAATACAACACTGCTTGAAATGTATGAGCACAGCCTTTGGATGCCTGACTAAGAGTGTTTTTTTAAATCATGACATCCTTGCTGAAATGAAACTCTTGGTTTATCAAGTCACTGGTTTATTAAGCCATTGTCATTCCAACTCTGCTGCATGGCTCAGAAACTTGGACCACATACAGAAGACATCTCAAGAGCTTGGAAAAGTACCACCAAGGCTGCCTTCACAAAATCCTGTGAATTAGCTGGGAGGAGAGATGCACAAGCATCAGCATCTCAGCCGAAATAAATTTCAACAGCATTGAGGCCATGATCATCCAAAACCAATTTTGCTAGATAGGTCATGTTGCCCCCGCCTTCCAAAGAGAATCTTTTTTCTCATAGTTGAAAGAAGGTCAGCAAAGTACCGGAGGGCAAAGAAAGTACTTCAAAGACACCTTGAAGGCAAATATGAAGAGGCGTAACATCGACATCAACACTTGGGAAACCCTCACTCGGGACTGACCAAAATGGAGGAAGCTTCTTTGGGAGGGACCTCAATACTTTGAAACAGCTTGTCAACAGACACAAGAGGGAAAGAAGAACAAGTGAAAAGAACATCAAAACATCCAATGTAGCAACACAGTGCCCATCACTCCTGGAAACACCTGTTCTCACTGTGACAAGACATGTGGATCTAGAATTGGGCTATGGAGCCACCTGCAGACTCACTATTAAGATCCTTGGAAGACAATCTTACTTGTTCGTAAGCGATTGTCCATCATCATACCAACTTATATACCAACATCCCACACCTGGATGTCATCCAAGCCTGCCTTACATACGTACAAGAGCAAGATTACAACTTAGAGTATGGACCTGAAGAAATTACTGAACTAATATGCTTCGTCCTCACACACAGCAACTTCACTTTCAATAACCAACATTTCCTCCATCCCATGGGCATCAAAATGGCCACACAATATGACAACCTTTTTATAAGCCACCTGGAACAAGAATTCCTCAAGAACTGTGTGGCAGAACGCCACCTCTGTCTATGTGACAAAACTCTACTATGTGACAATTTGGTTAACATGGTGCCTGCAGAGGGCAGATATCACATCTCTTTAGGTAACTTGAGTTGGATACATTCCTGAAGGAGGAAGGAAACCTGCTCTATCTGCCTACATAACTGGCATTGCATACCTGGGTGAAGGGCTTAGAGCAATATGCTCCCTATTGTTCTAAGCAATGCCAACATGACTGGGAGGGGGCTAGAGACCCTACTAGTCTACCTGGCAACCAGTGTTGGCTGGCAGCCAACAGGTGCTGGCCTTAATTGGACCAGGTAAATGAGGTCATAAGATCTATATAAGTTAAAGACTGCCCATGAGGAGGAGCAGTAGCCATGATGAAAACTCAAAAAGAGAAGACCTGGACCATCTGAAACTTGCTCTCTCTCTTGGACTCATGATCAATGTCCTTGGCTCTGTCCTTGGAACTATATTCAACATCTTCATTAATGATGTGGACATTGGAGTCAGAAGCAGACTGGCCAAGTTCACCGATGACACCAAACTCTGGGGTAAAGCATCCACACCTGAGAACAGGAGGGTGATCCAGGATGATCTTGACAGGCTCAGGAAATGGGCGGACGAAAACCTGGTGGTGTTTAACACTGAAAAATGCAAGGTTCTCCACCTTGGGAAGAAAAACCTGCAGCATGCTTATAGGCTCAGCACTGCTACACTGGCTAGCACTATGGACAAAAGGGACTTGGGAGTCGTGATTAACCACAAGAAGAACATGAGCCATCAGTGTGATGCTGCTGCTAGTAAAGCAAGCAAAATGCTGGCTTGCATCCATAGATGCTTCTCAAGCAAATCCCAGTATGTCATTCTCCCATTGTACTCAGCCTTGGTGAGGCCACAGCTGGAGTACTGCACCCAGTTTTGGGCTCCGCAATTCAAAAAAGGATGTAGAGAAGCTTAGAAGAGTCCAGAGAAGGGCCACATGCATGATCAGAGGTAAGAAAAACAGACCTTATGATGACAGGCTGAGAGCCATGGGACTCTTGACTACTCCAACACCACCATTACCTTTTATGATCACTATCCAGAATGGTAAAATACAAACTACCATATACAAAAAACCCTACAGACAAACATACATATCTTCACAGAACCAGCAGTCACCCTAAACACACCAAGAAAGCTGTAACACACAGTCACGCTCTCCAATACCACCGAATTTTGACCTAGGAAAACACTTGTGATCGTCACCTCACAAATCTCAAAAGGGCTTTCACTCAACAATAAAACTGCTACAAAGAGATAGATCACACTTTTGAAAGAGGTACCCAGATACCATGTAAAGAATTGCTTCAGTACAAAAAGAAAATCCCCATAAATTGCACACCATTAGTTATGATGTACCATCCCTCCCTGGAACCTATACAGAAAATCCTCAAACAATTGCAACTTATACTAGAAGAAGACCCAATTCTTAAAGAGATCTTCCCAGAACCACACATCCTACCTGTTAAACAAGCACCAAACCTTGTCAACCTTATCATCACCAGAAGCAAACTTTCTATGGCCCAAAACACACCGAACAGATGCAGACCATGTCGGGACAAGAAATATAAAACCTTGCAACATATCTCCACTACTGCCACTAACTACACCCCACAACAGAACCAGCAACATTCCTGGAGCTTGCACCTGCAACTCCACAAATGTAATATCTCATTCAGTACACTAAATGCCCTGATGGAAAATATGTAGGAGAAACCAAACAACAACTCTGTACCAGAATGAATGGACACTGAAAATATATCAAAGACAAAAATACTCAATTACCTATGGGGGCACATTTCTCATGAGATAACCACACTCTCCAATATCTCAGTTCTAACCCTCAAGGCAATTAAAAAAAACACCTTTCGTAGATGAGCCTACAAACTTTACTTCATCAACCTACTGGATACAAAAAATCATGGACTAAATAGAGACACTGGATTTATGGCACATTATAACCTGCCTAACATTGGACACCCCACGTAACCTCTCTACAATTTACCAGCTACATTTTATCACCAGGTCACCATTTCCTTTCCCCACCCCACCTGTTCTAACCCATTGTCTGCCACACATTTGCATTTTTACTGACCAGCATTCTTGCATACTGGCTTCTAGCTTCTATCCCATCCAGGAAGAGCATAAAACAACTGCAGATGCTTTCTCTGCCTGAAGAAGCATTTGTACACAAAAGCTTGCAAAGAAGAATTTTTCCAACTATTTCAGTTGGTCTAATAAAAGGTAACAGATTTACCCGAAGAACCTTGTCTGCTGATATCTTGACAAAGCATTCACTGAAAAATCTATTTAAGAAGCTAGGTAAATATGCATGTAGTTAACCTGTACTGAGCTTCATAACTATACTTCTACCCTTTTATAGGTAACTCAGCTATGCCAAGACTGCTGTGATTATAGCATAAACACATTCTTTCTTTATAAATAGTTTTATGAGGATTGATAGCAAAATCATGACTACTTGAAGAGTAAACCAGAAAACCTCAATGGTTTTACTTCCTTCTCACATGAAATCATTCAGTTATGAATCCCAACCACTGTGAAGTTTTTCCTTCAGAGCATGGATAGATATTGAAATGTTATGTTTTTCTTTTCACTCTCCTATCTCTACTTCCTTACTTTATAGACATCAATACCAAACTGTAGCATCCCACTACCTATTACAACACTGCAGTATACAGAGGTAAAATCACTTCCCTCTTTCTAAAGATCAGAGAAACAAAATACATAAGTACTGAGCTGGAATAAAAGTGATACTAAAAAAAAAAATACAAAATGTAAATTTTCACCTGAATGTCCTAAATGTGTTATGTTAATGAGGACCTTATTTAATCTGTTTCAGTCAGTAATACTAATCATACCTCTAGCAGGAAATATGGCTCAAACCCACACAAGGATTCAGAAACCTAAATTCAGGGTTAGGCATAATTCAAGTGCTAAGCCCCAAATTGCAACTTGTATAATCCAGGCCCAAACTTTGACCCCTGAATTGTCACCAATGAAGTAGCCTAGAAACCTAGAGTTCTCCTTCTGTGCATACTCAGAGTTACCATCATCCTGCCAGAAATGAGTGGGTCAGCCCTTTTATATCATTTCTAAGCCTGTGTGGGATCTACACAGTAGATGTCCCTCCAGCTGGGTACCTGCATAGCCTAATTTGGTAGGCAATGCTCCTGGCAGCATTTACGTCCACACAAAACAAAGTAGTGTGCGGGCCAGGAGCGACCCGAGCCCTTTTTTGTGCTGCACGTGGGCTGTGGCCAGCAGCCCGGGCACGCTGGATCGGAGAGGGAGGGCAACGAGCTGGAATTAGGCACAAACGCTTAGCGGTAGTTTTAAAGATTGTTTACTTACACCGACATGGTTGTGGTGCAGGCAGGAAAACTTGCTTGAGTTGAGGTTACAGACAGGAAAGAAGAGAGGCGGACAAGAGTTCTAAACTCGTGAACTCTAGCCCAATCCGGCTGAGGGCTCTAAACACGCGAGCCCGTCGTGTCAACCGAAGAAAGTACTCGTCCGAAAGAGCTCTGAATAAACTCACACAAAGTTTGCTAGGCTCCGTGGGTCCTTCTGCTCACTCATCCACATGAAGTTTGCTAGGCTTCGTGGGTCCGGTTCCTTTGCGCGCAGGGAGGATACGTCTAGGAATCTATCGGCGATGGGGAGAGGCTAGAGGCTGATCAGACCTCTGTTGCCTGCTTGAAATGCACTGGGTCCGTAAGGATCCGCAGCGCTTAGAGATCTTCACACAGCGTGAATTAGCATACAAATGGCGGGAACTCTTTGCAATGAGCATTTCTGTGCTGCAACAAAGAAATGCACCCTGCAAAGAAAGCTTCAAATTGGCGGGAAATTCTCCCTTGCACCGGGGTTCTCTTTTGCAGCAGAAAACTCCACCGTGCAAAGAAGCTATAATTTAGCGGGAACAATTTAGCAGTGCCGAAGCACACAAAAACAAAAATCACACCCTTTGGGTTGTGACAAGTAGGTATGGCCATCTTCATCCAAAAAGGTGGATCGTACCGTTATACATTTTGAATGCATTTTATATAGGAGGTTAGTGCATTCACCCAAGAAAAAAGAAAAAGAAGTCAAATTACCTTATCCTGAGGGTGTTTCAAACCTTCACTCCCCGCTTTCCTAGGAAACTTCTCTAAGCACTAAAGAAAGCTACCGTTCTGTGCTTTACTAAGCTTGGTTAGAGGCACTCTCTAGGCCTCCTGTTCAAGCTGCACAAACTTGCAGGAAGAATCACAGGATTCATGGGACCAGACAGAGGGACTCATGCTTCTTGTGCTCACTAGTCCAATTATTAGGGCACTCATAAGGAGAAGGGAGTTGAGTTCTAGTCCTTACTCCCAGGACTTCTTACGCATTTTCCAAGAAATAGTCATTGGATAAAATGCATACATCAGTTCTTAGAACAGGGATACCTCTGCTAGGATTCCTCTCTCACTGGTGAATGCACTGATCTCTAGGCTATGGAGTTGGAGCACAACAGGGGCTCAGTCTTAATTTCCTTATTAAAACCACATAAGCAAATGTTTTATTGACTCATTTATTTTCAGAAACTGGAAAACTGTTATGGGTTTCCTTCCAAATAAAAAGGAATTTATATTCCATTGTCAGGTGTGGTGTTAAAGCAAGGATATGCTTAGAAGGAAGATACGACAAATGTGCTGTGGCATAGTATTTCAGGTCAAATGAAAATTTACCATGTTTTAATACTTAAGAACAGAATACAATCCCCTTTTTTTGGAAGAATACTGGGGCATACATTAAGAAAAAACAAAAACAGACAAACCCTAAATGTTTGTTATGTGCTTTACTGAACAAACAACCTCAAAAGATACACAGCCTAAATATATTTCAACATAACCAATGGTAAAATGCAATATAACCAATGGTGTACAAATGAAGGTGGGCACCTAGGATGCAGGGTCAGCAGTGACTTCTGATTGCTGCCACAATTGCAATAATTGCGCAGCAGACAGGAGCAGCTACTTTTTTTCACCCTCTGAAGTCAGCGCTTGGGGTAGTTACCCCATTTACTCCACCCTACTTTCACCACTGAACACAATAGAAAAAATTTTGCAACATGTTATATGTGAGTGGGCATGTTTACGCGTGCAACCCACTGTGCAGTTGGTACTGCACAGTCGTTTAGTACTTGCTCTAGTAAGTACTAAATGACTGCACAGTAAAACTAGTATTGTGCAATCCTAGCGGTGCATGAGTTGTTTCTAACCCTATTGCTACTGCACAATAGTGGTGGTGTCACAGTTGGTGCCCACTGATGCTACATTGCCGTAGTGACAAACTGTGTCACCAAAGCTTGTTGCTGTGGCGATATAGCATCTTGTGTAGACATGCCTGGTGAGTGGAAGTTACCATACTACTGTGTAAATGCATATGAAGAATCATAGGATATGAAGAAATATGGTTCAGCTCATGTTTGGACTGTGGAAGGTCTATTTCCTATTGGGTACAGGCAAAAAATGATAAATAGTCTTGATTATAAATACTTTCATTTTCTGTTTTTGTACTCATTTGAGGTCCTATGGAGTGTTCATGTACAGGCTACAGTGAAGGCCTGAGATTAATCCATTACCATAAATTTGTTTTATTGCCCTGCATTATACTATTTTCTTTACACACAGCATGAATTGAAGATTGGAACATCAACATACTGATTAATGCATAATAAATGATTATTCTGGGAGTATGTATTTAACTAGTACTGTCACTCTCATGTAGCAACCAATTCATGAGAATTTTAGTGTCATAAGGAGATGATGTCCATGTGATCAATTTACTGTGCTCAAAACGGGCATCCTCAAGGACACTATGCTGTTCTGGGAAAACTGGGTGTGTCTACATGAAATGTTTACTGTGCAGCTGACTAGTTAACTGCACAGGAAACATTTCAGTCCCCTATTAGGACACAAAAACTGAATAAACTCTGCAGTAGGGAGCAAGTAAATACAAGTCCTACCCTGCTGTGGAGTTCTTGTGCACAGTAGCACATGTGTAGATGCCAAGCCAGCTGGCTGGGGCATGATGGTGCTTCAGTGCGGGGGCTACCTGCTGGCTAGCCCCATAGGGAAGCACCCTTGTGCTCCAGCCAGCCTATCCACAGCACACTGAGATCAGTCAGAGCAGCCCCAGGCTGTGAAGCTGACCCCCTGCCAACTGGGGCTGCTGCAACCTGGCTCAATGCGCTGTGGTCCAGGCGCACATACAAATCATGCACTTGGAAGCTTCGCAGGAGCAATAAACTGAACAGCGATAAACTCTACAGTTTATTGCACTCCAGCTTATTGCTGTGTGTTAATGGCACGTGTAGACATGCTCAGTATCTCCTAAGATTGATATTGTTGCCATGGTTGGGCTCCTTAGGAAACTGTTTTTCTTGGGAAAACTGGTAAGGTAACTCATCAGTGATAACTACTGGAAGCCCAGTTTAAGCACTGTATGGCTTTAACTGCTGCTTCTAATTTCAGGTGCAGCCTGCCTGGAAAAGCACAGTATGCTTTAGGATACTATGTTGGAGCACAGTAAATCTGCCAAAGACACACAATCTCACAATGTTTACTGTGCAGATATGGCCTGGAAGTTGCAACAGTACTTTCAAAATCACACATGCTAAAGACAAACATTAGCAAAGTAAAAAACATTTATTTTCTCACCTATACATTGCAGCACCTCCTGACTCCAATCACCAGTAGCTGAGCAATATATTTCTCTGTCTCCCTTAAGTTTATAGTCTTCATTACATTCAAATTGTATGGCTTGTCCAAAGGAAAATTCTTGGTCCATCTCATATGAACCAGACATGACAATTCTTCCATTTTCTGGAGCTGTTATTGGCAGACACTTTATCGCTGTAAAAATAAAGCTATATTTTAAACTGAATCTGGATTGTAAAACATTTTCAGCAGAAAATAACTAAACTTTAATTAGAGACAAAAATGCAGAATATTACTTTAAACGGACATCAAATTGAACAATTAAACAAATTCACTCTGCCATAGGTTAGTACTTGTTAATACTCGTACTATCCTATGGCAGAGTTTTTTACTTCTCATCAATGCATGTGTAGACACCGCTGGGGCTGGCTGGTACACAAACGTCCACATGCATATCCTAGCCAGTCCCTCCACAGCATGTTGAGATGGGGTTGAGCATCCCCAGGTTGGCAGGCTGATCCCCTGGGTTCCCTGCCCACTGGGGCTGCTACAACCCAGCTCAACGTGCTGGAGTCCCAGGCGCATGTGTAAATGTGGTTCCTGGGAACAATAAACTCCAGAGCAATATGTGTTAGATTTTTTGGCTGCCGTTAATTTCACATGTAGATGCACACAGAGTATCTTGACTTTGCTGCAATCTGCAGGTTGTCAACCAAGGACCCACCTAGAACTTCTATGACTATTGATGTGGGCAATTAACACACTGATCTTTCATAGTCATAGGTTCTACTCTTGATGTAGCCAAGGCTGAACTTAACTCATCTGGAGAATATTAGACAACTGCAGTGGCCTAGACTATGCCAACCATTTCACATAGATTTATGTATTATTTTGAATAAGCCAATCTAACTAAATTTCCTACAACAGACATGATCGGTTTTATAGCTTTCATTTCCCATTTTTCATTTACACACACACACACACACACACACACATAATTACAACCCCTCCCCCACAACAAACATGTATCTGGGTCCATGAAGGCAGTTCCCAGTTCCCACTGTTCTTCTGATGTGGTTCAGTACCCACCAAGGTGTTGGGGCCTAAAGCCCACTTCATGGAAATGGGAGACTCCTCCCTAGCTTGCTTCTGTGGCCATATGGCTGAGGGCAGACTAACCTTGGGTGCATCTGAACCCCAAAACTCCAGGCTTGGGCCTGCATGTAGGATGCCTGCCAAAAGACTTTGGAAATATCTGAAGCCCCTGGTGGGGGTAGAGTATGTTTGCTGGTTGTAGGACCACTTATGGTTCTGGACTGACTCACGGATTTGGATTTATTTGACTTGGAACACAAAATTTCTTTTTAAAAAATTGCTTAGCATAGGTCATGTGTTTTACAGGCATTCTTAGTGTGGGTTGCAGTCAATTAACTTCATAGCTGGTTTCCATTATTGAGCATATGCTGCTTCTGGTAGTAGGTTAATGATAGATGATATGTTTAATGAATATTGCTTGTATGCATATACAAGACAAAGGGCTTTTCCCCCCCATGCTGATTGGATGAAAAAAATTTTGTTTTATATTCAAATAAAAACTGTAATTAATTGGGAGCAAACTCCACCATTAGATACTTACATTGGTCAGCATGCATATTTCTGAGGATATGGCTTTACATAAGGCTTGCTCTTCTCTGACAATTTTCTCCAGTTTATCTATTCTATGCTCTTTACCTGATCTTGGATCCAGTTATAAGCTCTTTACTTGATAAATAAAACATCATGTATAACTAGGACATTTTAATACACTCTAGATATTAACCCTTAAGATTAGGCGTTGCCATACTCTGGAGCCTAAAACTATCCTCAGCCTTGAAGTAGTCACTGGGGTGCATCTTCAGAATGCTTAAAGCATCTCAGGAGAGCTGTAGAGGTGCAAATGAGAGCTTCTTTTTACAGTAGTGCCAAAAGCCATCCACAGTTGACCAGATATGAATGGATACCTGGTCAGGCTGGCTAAGGAGAAAAAGTGACCGGATGTGATGCTAGCTATGCTTTTCCTCTGTGGTGTTACTTCAGAAACAGTGCATCTTAACGACATTAAGCCAATAAGCCAGACTCAGGTGGACCTTTGACTATAGGATACATAGGGACAGTTAAGGTGCTAAGAATGAAAATCACTAATGCCAAATGGCTGAACAGGAAACTGCCCATACCAGTCAGTAAGAAATGATGAGAACAGGATTGGAATTCAAGCTTTACCCATCAGAGGAAGTCAGGCACTTCTCTTCATCTCTTGGGGTGCTCTTATAGGCTATCTTAAAAAACATTTTAAAGCTGTGGAATGCCATGCTGTCATAAAGTTAAAACAGTTTCAGAGCAATCACAGGTTAAGGGAATAGTTCCCAAGCTTTGTGTCGTGACCCCATTTGCAGTTGCAATGATAAAAAAATGTGGTCACAGAGTGGATGGGCAGTACAACAGATATGGGTTGCAGGCTCAAGGCTTTCCACCCTGCTGCCCTCCCCCTTGGGCCTCTGTGGGAAAGCAGGGCAGGGAGGCTCAGTACCACTGCTGGGATCCCCACACCAGCTGCACCGCCATGTACAACTCCATGCCACCACTGCTGCTGCTGCCGGGCAGGCAGTGGATGCCTAGCCATGGCGGTGCAGCTGGTGTGGGGCCCCTGGAAGTGGCACTGAGCCTCCCCACCCTCCCGTGACCGGTCCTGCCCATTGGGCTGTGGAGGCCATGGGGTGGAGGGCAGCAGGATGCATTCACCCCCTCTCAAGGGCTCCACTCTGCCCCTGCCACATATGTGGGGGAGGCTGCAGGGTGAGGGGAGCTGGGCTCTGTGCTTCACTCCAGCCGCAGCAACTGCCACCTCCCATGGGCAGTAGTTAGTGGATCAGAGCTGGGGCACAGTGAGCATCCTGCATGGGTTGAATAAGTGCTGACAGAACCATTTCAAATGAAATGATTCAATGCAAATGAATACCATGGGGGAGGAGAAGTTGATCCAGAGTTCAGTGGTTCACAGCTATGGGAAGAAGCAGGTGTGTGGGGAGAAAGATGGTTGCCCAACACTAAATGCCAATTCCCTGTGCTTGTTAGTAGTTAATTGGCTTTTTAACTGATCCCCTTGTACAAGCCATTTGAATGCACAGGGGTGCTAGAGCAAGCCCCAAACTAGTAAGGTGCACTGGGGCACTAGGACTAGTCAGGAGTCCCACATCTTTGGAGCAGGAGCAGGTGTTGGCTTGGGGCCAGAGCCATCCCCTGGGTGGTAGAGTTCAGGGAGGTTGAAAGTTTGCCCATGGAGCAAAGGAGTATGAAGGGTGAGGAATGGTGCATCCTGGGATGCTGGAGGAATCAAATACAGCATTTTATCTCCCTGGAGCAAACTAATAATACCTTGGAATGACCTGGGCAAAACAGATCAGAAATAACCTTCTTTTAAATTGTCAGAGCTTTAAAATGTTTACAGGGTTTTTAGCATGGTTAACATGCTTTAATGGATGAGTGCTACCATTTTAAGTGTTTTTATGATGGTTTAAAGGTAACCTGTAACACCACCCTTATTCTGAGTCATGAAGCCTCAGTCCTTTTTCAAGAGTATCCAAACAGACCTCTGTACTACTATAATTAAATATGTGGTTACAGTGCTTTCCTGATAGGTGTGGAACCTGTTTTTTAAGTACTCAATTATATTTGGGGCAGAGATCTGGAGACAGGTCTCCCATTTCTCACAAGAGGGCCCTAACCACCAAATACTGGAGATCCTGAGCTGGGTTTCTCTCAGTCTCTCTTATTAAAGTTGTGCCACCCTGTAGCAATTAACTATTAATTGGAACTGGGGCTTGAAGGCGAGCCTCCAATTTTCCAGCCCTTCCCACCCAAAAATACATTACATATCACACTGTTGGGATTACAGATTACCAGAAACACCTAGTTCTGGGTTGCTTTGATAACTCGCCTTTCAATAGGACTCCACTGGGCATCTGTAGGGTCAGGTCAGAGTTTATCGGGGATTTGGAGGATTTTACCCATGCCTGAATGATAGACTTGCATCCCTAATTTCCTCTCCTGTCGACTCCTTGATGTTAACAAAAATGAGTAATATTTTCTCTTATTGCCTTAAGTCATAGTAACATTACAATGCATTATGGAGTCTTGTGATTTTTTTCTATTGAAGAATAGCTATCATATCAGCATTATAACTTTAAAGAGACAAATTAAGAAAAATTATCAAGTGGGATGGCTTTAAGTTGATGTGGTTTAAAATATGTTGGCTGCAAAATATGTCACCTCCTCCTTTGTAACTGGTCACAAGTTCATCCCCTGGTAAGCATGAGGTAACTTACTTTTCAGTGGTCACTTCTACACATGCAATTATGGCACATGAATAAACTGTGGAGCATATTTTTCTGGAGTTTATTGCTCCCAGGCACACTATTTGAATGTGCACCCAAGAGCAATTATCTCTGGAGCAATAAGCTCCTCACTTTATTCATACTCAGCATGTGGAGTCAGGTTATAGCAGCCCCAGCTGGCAGGGGACTGGCAGGTAGAGGAAAAAAAAAATCAGTCTGCCAGCCCAGGGCTGTTCCCCCTGGCTCAATGTGCTGCAGAGGGGCTGGCTGGGGCATGAAGGAGCTTCAGTATGGGGGCCAGCAGCCATCCCCCACACTGAATCACCCTTATGTCCCAGCCAGCCCCTTCAGCATCTACACGTATGGTGCTGCAGAGTTTTTTAATTCGCAGCAGGATAGTTCTTGTTAATACTCTAGGCTAATAGGGGTACATGTGTAGATGATGAAACTGTGCAGCTAATTGTTCACCTGCACAGTAAATTCGTTGTGTAGCTGTGTCCAGTAACAGTGGAATAAACTACTTCATATTTACTACAGAATAGAAGCCTGCAGTCAGGCAGGCAGGTAGTTGCCGTAGAGTAGCTATCATGCTCTAAATCCATGCTGTCTTACCTTGTTTACCCTTTTAATACAGACCCTAAGAACAACATTAAGGGATTATATCATCCTAGATCTTGATGAATAGTATCTTACACCATGAGTATTCATATTGAAACTAGAGAGACTGCATATTAAGTAAGGTACAACTCCAATGTAAGTAAAGGCATCTGTTTGTTCCAAAACAGTTTCTGGAAGACCAGCTACTAGTCAGCTTGACAAAGGATTAAGTATTGCACTCCACTTACCTTCACAGTGAGGCAAATCGTTGCTCCACCCATCTGCCAGACACTCACGGACATGTCTTTGACTTAGCATCCGGTACCTCAACAAATGAAAGAAAGCAGAGTGAATAATTCTAAAACACAGTAGAATAATTATGCTGTTATCACCCAAACAGTATAAGTAATTTCCTTCTGCTCTAATACAGATTAACACAAAATGTACTTCTAAAAAAGAAATTATTCTTTTTCCCAGCTTCTTCTCAGTTTTTGTTAATCTTCTTATTCATCATGGCATCTAGGAGAGGTACTAGTACAACCTCATTGGGCGTGTATAGTCTTTTGCTGCACCTGGTCTACATTCATGTGGCTTACTTAAGCCATGTGAATATAGACTGGAAGCAGCATGTACAGAAACTCACCAGTCCCAGGAGCCATGCAGGGAAACCAGAATAAGTAACTCAGGGTACAGTTGGTGTGACTGGGGGAACGCTAGTGAGTCTGCATGGGGGGTTGGCTGGTCCAGGGTAGGGGGGTTGATGGGACATTAGTGGGGTGGTGAATTTGGAGGGGAGGTTGGTTGTTCCATGTGCAGGAATAGTCCATCCAGCGGTGGGGGAATGGTAGAATTCAAAATAACCTACTCAGTGCTGGGGGGGTGGAGGGCACATAGGAATAACATAGCACAGGTCTGGGGCAAGAACTTGGGTTTTCCTTGCACTAGAGCTGTGCTCCAAACATTTACAGGTGTTTGACAGAGTGGTTTAACCCATTCCCACTATAAAAGTTAGTTCACTTCCTCAGGCAAACTAATTTAGATTAGGCCCACAATTTTTTTTTGCCCGATTTAACTCCCCAAAATGTCTGCACAGATGGGCATTTAGTTTAATGTAACTCTAGTTATGTCAACCTAAATATAGCACCTGTGCATATCCATTGATAGAGGCCTGCTAGCTCCAGGCTTAGTAAACTGAGTAAAAATAAACAATGAACAGAATTACAGAATCTCGTAAAAAGCTCTTATTTGAAAAATTTCTCTCTGATATTCTTGTATAACATAAATAATGGGCTGTGGGTCAGAGGACTAATATGCTGACCTTTAAAACATTAAGTATCAGAGTGACCCAATGACTTTTCCAGCAGCATTTCGTTAATGTAGAAAGTGGTTCTGATCAGATATGATGAAGGATAGTTTGCACTTGAAAGCTTGTTTAACTCTATCCTAAGTACACAGTTGATCTAATAATGTATATATATATCACCCAAAGAAATCCTTGCCTGTTTGCATTAGTGTTGAAACAAATAATTCCAGAATGCAATGATTGCATTGCAAATGATTTTTCTGGTTTACTAACTCAAGATTCATCACTGAATACACAAACATCTAGTTCTCTATCATAAATCTCCATATTAAATAAGTCAGCTGTAGCCCATTTAGTTTCAGGCAAATTAAATGCGGTCCTCTTCTGAACAAAATTTGGTTGTCCCTGAGTGCATCTACATGAGATGCTAGAAGCTCACTAGACCAATTCTACCACATATTAGCACAGCACAGGGAAAGCTGCACTAATGCACAGTAAAATTAGTCTACTGCACGTTAGCGTCATGCAAAAGACCTGTGCTGATACTACTGCACAGTAGCACCAATTATAGTGCAGTTAGTACCTGTTATTACAGGTAGTAAACTTAATGTGCCACAATTATGGCAGATTAATGCAGTGTAGATGTGCCCCCTGATGGACAAATATAAAACAACATGACAGGGAGAATAGTGTTGATGCCTTCATGGAGCTCTAATATCTTTTTTTAATTAAGTGGATTCACTTTCAACTTTGCTTTTCATAACTATACAAAATATTAAAATAATGTAATCTGATTTGTACAATGAGAAGGCTTAACTAGACACTTATTCTACTTAAGTTTTACAGTCTATGTTATACTAATTTCATACTGAATATTTAAGAAAACTCACCCATCATTACATTTGTACTCAACACGAGCACCAAATACAAATTCAGTTCCTTCTGTAAGGTCAAAGGAGCCAAACGGAATATCTCCAGGATGGCCACAGGGCTTGTCTGGAAAAAAATTGGGAAACATAGTACAGTAGTACTTAACTTTTATCTAGCAATGTGAAGGGTGGTGTTTTCACTGTCTGACAGAAACTGTATCTATGTAATGTAGGATATTTTGAGAAGTTTTCAGTATTCACAAAGTATTTTTGAAAAATGCCACCATTATAGACATAGAATGCTTTCCGGCCTTAAAAAATTGCCAATGATTTAAACTTAGCATGCTCCCACACCAAGCCCAGCTCCTACTCAGAAGAGGCATTGCATTAGTGGGACCCAGCTTGCCCAACATTTGTATAGGTCAGGAACTTCAGTGGGGGGGGGGTTGCCACTTTTATTTAATAGCTGATTGAATCAGCTACTAGATAAAAGCACCAAAAAGCACCGTGAAGTGCCGAAGCTATACAGACACTGAAGAGCCAGGTAGAAGTCATGAGCTGCTTCTACCAGTAAAGTACTTTTTTGTTTTTTTTAAAACTTCTGTAAGCAGCCATAGTAATTTAAATGACCAATTTTAAGCATGATTTCAATCAGCAAATCTCAATTTAAATAATTAATTTGAATAAATTACACTTAAAACTTTTAATTATCATATAGACAAGTTAATTCTTATTGGTTAGAAATCAATAAAGCAGGCTGAAAAATAGGGCCTTTATGATAAATGGCACTTTTTTTGCTAACCAAGGGAACACAGTCATTCTATGTATACTTATTTAAGCCTGGTGTCAACTACCTAGGGCCTGCAAAGAGGTCTGATGAGTTCGAGCCAGCATGGAGCATCAATGTCATGGAGATGCACCATGCTGCCCATCTTCTCTGCATCTGCAGCATCTGAGCTTCCCTTCCTGCAGAGGGGCTGGAAATCTGGCAGCTGGCTGCTAACAGTGGGGGGAATGGGTAAAAGACTTTTGGTCTGCAGTAACAGCTGGATCACAAGCCCCTGCCCATACAGGCAAAAGGATGCCAACTTCTCAGTTAAGTAATTCTAGAACTGACCACTTCCTCTGATCCTTGGTTTCTCATTTTTAATGTTTAGAAAATAGTATATGATGAATTTCTCTTTTACTAGTGTTTTATTATTATTCACTTTTTAGAAGTGATTTTCTTTATTTGGATTGGTGTAACCCCAAATGGGAGCATCATTCAGATTTTACACCATCTTGAAGAGGATAGTAGGGGAGTAAGAAGTATACTATAGACAAGAGTTAGGATACGTCAGAACACAGACTGTTCCAAGCAAATAGCATGAGCAATAACAGGCAGCTGAAAAAGGACAAAATATATAAGTGTGTCTACACAAATACCAGAAGGCTAAAAAATAAGATGGGTAAACTTATTAAATAAATTTTATAGATTTCATAGACATTAGGGCTGGAAGGGACCTTGGAAGATCATTGAGTCCAGCCCCCTACCCCAGGAGCAGGAAGTCAGCTGGGGTCACAGGATCCCAGCAAGATAAATGTCCAATTGAATCTTGAAGGAATCCAGAGTAGGTGCTTGCACCACCTTTGGCGGCAGTCTGTTGCAGGCCTTGGGGGCTTGGACAGTAAAGAAATGCTTCCTTATGTCCAGCCTGAAATGGTTTTGGAGAAGTTTGTGACCGTTTGACCTTGTCATCCCATGGGGTGCTCTGATGAACAAGTGTTCCCTCAGATCCTGATGTATATCCCTTATATACTTACAGGTAGCCACCAGGTGCCCTCAAGCCTGCACTTTTCCAGGCTGAAGAGTCCCATAGATCTCAGCCTCTCATCATAAGGCCTGTTTTCCTGCCCTCTGGTCATGCACGTGGCTCTCCTCTGGACTTCCTCAAGTTTCTCCACATCCTTTTTAAATTGTGGAGCCTAGAATTGGATACAGTATTCCAGCTGCAACCTCACCAAGGCTAAGTACAGTGGGAGGATGACATCCTGGGATTTCCTGGAGAAGCATCTATGGATGCAAGCCAGAGTTTTTTCTCACTTTGCCAGCTGCAACATCACATTGGTGGCTTATATTCATCTTGTGGTCAATCATGAACCCCAAGTCCCTTTCAGCCGTGGTGCTAGCAAGCATAGCATTGCCGAGCCTATAGGCATGCTGTCGGTTTCATTCCCAAGGTGGAGTACCTTGAATTTTTTAGAGTTGAAGGCCATCAGGTTTTTGTCTGCCCATTTTCCAAGCCTGTCAAGGTTGGCCTGGATCACCATTCTGTCCTTGGGTGTGGATGCTTTACCCCAAAGTTTGGTGTCATGAGCGAATTTGGCTAGTCAGCTCCTGACACCAATGTCCACATCATTAATGAAGATGTTGAAAAGGATAGGCGCAAGGACTGAGCCTTGGGGGACCCCACTGGTCACAGCGCACCACAATGATTGACTTCTATCAACTACCACTCTCTGGGTCCGACCTCGAAGATAATTCCCCAACCAGTGGGCTGAGATGTAGCTGAGGCCGCAGTTGGCCCATTTGGCTATAAGACAATCATGGGATACCAGATCGAAAGCTTTTTACAGTCAAGATATATAATGTCAATCTCTTCTCCCTTGTCCAGGTGATAGGTCACCTGGTCATAGAAGGAGATGAGGCTGGTCAGGCAAGACCTACCCACAACAAACCCATGCTGGTTATCCCTCAAAAAGTTGCCTTCAGCCAGTTTGTCAAGAATGGTCGACACTGGCCTTCTTCCAATCCTTGGGCACTCTGCCTGAGCGCCACGAGTTCTTGAAGATCCGTGCCAATGGCTGAGCTATGATGCTTGCCAGCTCCTTAAGTACCCTGGGGTGTAAGCTGTCTGGGCCATCTGACTTGAAGGTGTCCAACCTCTCAAGGTGTTCTTTCACATGGTTAACATTGATGTGGGGTAATAGTTCTCCTTCACCCTGGATGTCCCATACTGTATTAGGAAGGGCCATCCCTTGGGGCTGGTGAAAAACCGACGCAAAATACCTGTTGAGCAGGTTGGTTTTTTCCTGGGCGTCGGTTGTCAGTTGATCTATATGGTTTAGCAGGGGTCCAATGTTACCCTTACATTTCCTGTGGCTCCCCACATATCTAAAAAAGGGCTTTTTATTATCCTTGATATGTGTAGCCAGTTGGAGTTCAGCCACAGCCTTGGCTTTCCTGGTTCACTCCCTACAGGTCCAGACCAGTGCAGAGTACTCCTCCTTTGGGGTGGATCCATTCTTCCATCCATTATAGGCCTTTCTTTTTAGATGCAGGAGGTCCACTAGTTCCCTGCAGAGCCAAGGGGGTTGCTGTGCCCTTTTGCTGCCTTCCCTTCGAGATGGGATAAACATTGCTTGAGCGTCCAGGATTGCTCCCTTGAGGAACTACCACTCTTCCTGAACACCCCTCCCGCTTGGGTCATGGTCCCTTAGGGCCTCGCCAACAAGCCTCCTGAGCTTGTCAAAGTCAGCTTTCCTGAAGTCAAGGACTCAAATAAGAGGCCTGGTATTAAATGGTGACTTTGACAAAATAGACTTGGTACAGGATGATTATCAAGGGGATACTGGTCTAACAGACTACAAACTGGGTGTATCTATATGCAGAAATGTTTACTGCGGAGTTGCCTAATTATCTCTGCAGTAAAATATCGCCATCTACATGTGTGGTATTATTACAAGGGAGTAAACTAATGAAGTCCACCATAGGATAGTATTGCTAAACACAACTACTATCTTACAGTGGAGTTATTTACTTCACTGCAGTGCATATGTATACACTGACCCAGCTGGCTGGGGCACAAGAGTGCTTCACTGCAGGGGATACATGCTAGCTAGCTCTGCACACAAGAATGCTCATGCCCCAGCCGGCCTCTCTGCAGCACATTAAGCTGGGTCAGAACAGCCCCAGGCTAGCAGGCTGATCCCCAAGCCCCCCGTGCCAGCGGGGGCTGCTCTGCCTTGGCCCAATGTGCCATGGCTCCAGATGCACACACAAACATTGCACCTGGGAGCAATAAACTCCATTGCCACCTATGACGGAGTTTATTTAGTCACCTTAATAGCACATGTAGATGTACCCACTATATAGGAATGACAGAGTAGGACAGGGTCGGGCAATTATTTCAGACAGAGGGCCGCTTATCCAGTTTTGGCAGGCTGTTGAGGACCACATGGGTAGCCCTGCCCCTTAACAGGTGCCCCGCCCCCTGGTCACCATCTTGGGACCAATGTCCCAATGTCTTGGGACCAATGTCCCAGGGCCAGCACTGGTGTGGCCCAAAGCAGGGCACAGGCTGGCAGGAGTCCGTGGAGCTGGGCTGGATTGCACCAGCAGGGAGAGGGGGGAGCTGGCCCAGCTCCACAGAGCCCCTGCCAGCTGGGACCCTGAGCTCCTGCCACCCTGCTCTGGGCCCTGCCAGCACTGGCTCTGGGACACCGGTATGGGACCTGTGCTCCCACTGCCTCCCTCACCTGCTCACTCCCAGTGCCCCCCAGCCCTGTGGTACAGGTGGGGGGCAGCGCAGTGCCCCGATCCCCTACTTGCCAGCAGGGAAGAAGCTGGTGCTGAGCATGGGGAAAAGTGGCTACTTACCCACCCCATGGCCAGTGCTCCTTGATGCAGGCACTTGCAGTCCACACAGGGCTATCTGGAGCAGGCACAGGTGAAGGGCTGCTCTTCCCCACGCTCAGCACCAGCTTGTAACCTGCCCTGCTGCCAGCCTGGCAGTGGGGCCGGGGCACGAGGTGGTGCTGAGTGTGGGGGGTGGGGTGCAGGGGAAAGCAGCCCCATGCCTGGTGCCCCACACTGCAGCTGCTTGCAGTTCACCTGGGGCTTCCCATGCCTGCTCCAGATAGTCCCGCGTGGGCTGCAAGCACCAGCAGCAAGGAGTGCTGGCCATGGGGCGAGCAAGGGGCTGCTTTTCTCCATGCAGGGAAGGAGCCCAGGGAAAAGCTGAGCGCAGGAGGAAAAGTGGCCCCTCCTCCACCCCATAGCTGGTGCTCCCTGCTGCAGCCACTTGCAGCCTGTACAAGGATGTCCAGAGCAGGCACAGGCAGTCCCAGGCAGGCTGTGAGCAGCTGCAGCACGGGGCACCGGCCACGCGGTGGGGGAGGAGCCACTTCCCCCCGCACTCCTAACCTGCCCAGGGTCCCTCTGCCCTTCTCCCCCTCCGCACTTACCTGCGGTTCCAGTGCAGGGAAGCCACATGCTCCCAGGCCAGAAGCCCTGGTTAGGGGTGGGGGCGTTGCCAGGCGGCTTGTTGTTGGGCTTCTACCAAGGCTTGTTGTTGGGCTTCTACTGCCCTTGGTTCCTGTCATTTTTTTTACAGGAACCAAGGGCAGAGAAATATTAATTTTCTACATTTTTTAGGGGCCCCGTGAGCCAGATAGAATGGCCTTGTGGGCCGGATTTGGGCCACGGGCCATATTTTGTCCACCCCTGGAGTAGGGTGTGCAGGTGGAAGAGTGGACCTGCATGTTAACAATAACAGCATAGCATCTACCTGCTCCTGACCTGAGGTGGATTATTCCAGCCCACATCAAGAAAAGGTATAAAGGAAGGGCCCTAACAGCAAGGAGAGCTGGAAGACTCTGGGTGAGGAGACAGCAGGATGTCTGTCTGGAGAAGGAAGAGAAGAGATCAAGGAGAAATGACTGAGGTAAGCCTGGGAGGCTTGCCAGGCCATGAGAAAGTCTAGCTTAGTGCTGAGCCTCCTCAGACAGGTGATAGCTCCTCTCTACTCAGTACTGCTTAGAATAGTGAGGTAATAGATTGACTAGGGAAATTGGTGGCTCTGAATTATTGGAGGTTTTCAAGAAGTTCGGTAAGTATTGATCAGGGTTGATCTAGAAATACCTATGGCTAGAGTGGTCTGTAAAGAGGAACAGTGAGAAGTCCAGGGATTGCCTCCCCCAAAAACACACTTGAAATGCTGGGAGTTAATGAGAAGAGCTCTGCAGCCTGAAGCAGGTGATTGTGGGAGTGGACCATGCAGGAGAATGAAGCACATCTGGCTTAGTTGTGATATAAGATTAAATGAACTTGGATAAGTTTATGAAGATGATACACAACCATGCATTCTGGCTTCCTGGTAAGAGGGTATGTTAGATTATACTTACTGTTCCCAGGTTGCAGAGCAGGACGAAGGGTGCTTGGTATTTCCCATGCTTCTGGGCTTTGCTGGTTATCACATGAAACTGGGGCAGATTTTTTCCCTCTCTCCTGTTTCTACAGGTGTCAGGGTCTTATTTTCCATTTTTTGCCCTCCTTAGAAGCATTGGGGTTGCTGGGAATGTTGACTGGGGTGTGCCAGTGCTCCTGCTGGGACCAAAACTCAGAGATTCCTGGCTAGAGGGTCTTGTCCCTCTGTTCAGGGTCAGACTGATTGCTACATTTGGGATCAGGAGGGAATTTTACCCCGTGATCAGCTTTGTACAGGTTGGTACAGCTTGCAGAGCTTGGTACTGCAGCACATTGAGCCTGGTACAGGTTGTGGGACTTTTTTGCTTTCACCTATAGTCTGGGGCATAGTCCCTTGAATCTTTCACATGAATTTTAACAACCCTTGCAGCAACAGGATACTGACCACCATTTTCCCTCTGCTTTTCCTGCAGCAGGCTAGGGGTGTGCTCCAGGGTGGATTTTGTAGTTTTAGTAATAGGTTAGACAAGTTTTATTCCAAATACATGGTTTGGCTTGGATAGGGATGATCCTACCTTGAGCAGGAAGCTGTACTAGATAATGTCCAGAGGTCCTTTCCAGATTGATTTTTCTATGATTCTAGGCCTAAAAATAGATGTCGCTGAATTAAATAGATCAGTTCTGCCACAACGTGGATTCCATTGATAGTGTGGGATAAGGGGCAATGTGATCTTAGGAGGTGGTTTGGGGTAAATAGAGAAAGCCCCACTTTCCTTCTGTCCCAAAGTCACTCCGAGAGATCCCAGAAGAGGGTCTGGGAGACTAGAGATCTCTAGGGATGAGTCTGGCAATACAGGGAAACCCTCATTTTTTCTTTTACCCAGATGGTCCCTGGAGATTCCAGGAGTGGGCCTGGATAAGCAAGCTCCATCATGGAGACACAGGGCACCAGAGATTCTCTGGGGCTCATGCCTCTGTACTCTCCTATCATAGAGCTAGTAGACAATAACTGCCACAATAAAGTGGCAGAGACTATTACTACTTTTCATTATGCCGCTGATTTTCCTCCTACATGGCACAACAAAGGGTAGGAACATCTATTTGCTCACCATTTGTGGTGCCATAAAAAAAAAATATGATGGCACACTTGAGGTGTCAAGTGACATGTTTCCACCCTATGAGTGTCTGTAGACATGCGGGGTGCTACTCCGACATGCTGTAATTACAACATGTTGGAGCAAACTTGATTAATCAAGTCTGCTATGGCATGCTAATGAGTGTGCTGCAGCAGCCTCGGCATCTTGTGTATTTACCCTCCCTGCACTTCAAAATTTCAGTGAGGGCACTTTAACTAAAGTTCTTTGAATGAGATTTAGTTAAAGTGGTGCCACCGCTATTTTGTAGTGCAGGATGCTGAATACACGAGGTGCTGTGGGCGCTTTAATTAGAATGGCTCTTGGAGTCTCTCTAATTAAAGTGCCCCCTCACTTCCACCTACATGGGTAAAGATGCCTTATGATTCTAAACAAGAGGACTTAATGGAGTGAGAGAAAAATCAATGCTAGCATATGAGGGGGACAGGCAAAGCCACAAACCCTGTCAACTAGATGCTCCTTCTCTCCACGCTACTTCTACACTGAGCAATATAAAGACATGGCAGGCAAGACTAGCAGGGCCACCTGAGGAGAAGGGCTGGCTAGAGTGGAGCTTCCTGAGCCAGAGGAAGGTGTGAGTTTTTACAAGACGTCTTCACATCCCTCTTAGAAATATAGTTAACTATAGTATTTTAATAAGGATTTTTAATTTTTGCCCACAATTTTTCATAGTGGTTCTAGAAGTTAGGAATTTAAATTATATAAGCAGATATCATATAAAAGAAGGGTCAGAAGATAATTAGAGAGACCACCTTCTCTGTCCATTCTTCTACTGAGCCAGGATCATGTATACCCAGAGTGTTCCTGACAGATGTTTGTCTAACCAGGTCCTGAAAATTTCCACGTAAGGGAATTCCACAACCTTCCTACGTAGCCTGTTTCAGTGTTTAAAAATGCTTATATTTAGATAGATCTTTCTACGTTAACCAAAACCTTCTTTGATGCAATTTTAGCTAGGTACTTCTTGCCTGCAAGGGATACAACATAAAGAGTATTAAAAAAAATATTATTTGTGGAAAATTACCTAGTTAAGATGCTTCACTTTGATTCTGGAAAGAGTTGAGAGGAACCTCAAATAAAATCCAAGGCTTCAGACTGGGGCCCGAGACTTCCTAAGAATGGTTTCATTTGGGTCAAGCATGTATGTATTTAAGCAAAAGGGACTCACTAGTTTATGAACTATTTACTCGGGTTTTTCCATAATTCCACATAACTTTACACTTATGATTCTCCCTTTAAGACGATAAGATTATTAAACCTTCTATGCAGGATATTTGGTCATATGCACAATCTGAGAAAGAAGCACAAGTGCACACTCTTAAAGAAAGAAAACTGATTCCAGGTCTTAAGGAAAGGCAAAGGAGAAAACAAGCATAGTGCATACTTCAACAGGAAAGGACTTTTGAGGCCTTTTCCAAAAGGTGCTAGCTATGTTTACTCTGGGAGAGTTTTGTGACCCAGAGAGCTAATCTTAATTCTTGATGCTCCTAATCTACAAATATTAACCCTAAAGAAATTATCATTGCACCATTAACAGAACAATCCTGAAAGAGTTTAGGGTATCTTAAAGCCCTGGAAAACTAAAGTAGATATTAATTTGAATTGTTTGTTATGAATAGTGTGTGGTTATTCTGAAAAAAAATTGTTAAAAATCTTTGGTTTCTTTAGTGTCTTGGTCATAAACCCCTGCTGTAATTATGGATGTGAACAAACATAATAATTAAAATGTTTCAAATGCCTTTGTCATATTTCAAATGACCAGCTGTACATACCTAACAAGCCTTCTGAAATGTTTCAGAAGATGATACATTCCAAAATATTAACTCTTTAAATAAGTACTATTTTGGAGTGTTTAACTTTTGCTTATATATGCACAGAAACAGCACATGGTAGTTGTGCCAGGTCAACAGCCAAAGCCAGAGCCAGAACTAGAACCACAGCTAGAGCCAATCTTACCCCCTGCCCTCCCTGCTAGATCTCTGGTGGCCCCACCAGAGCTGGAGCTGGACCTTCCAGCCCCAATCCCCACTACTTCTGCCCACAAGGCAAAAAAGAGCAGAGCTTCAGAAGATTTGGAAGCCCCTGCTTCCCCCCTCCACTCAGTTTCTCTCTCCTCTCCAGCTCTCAGATTTCCCCTCCCCTCTGCTTCCAGTTTCTGGGGTGGGAGAATGAAGAGGAAACCAAGAGATCTACTACAGGCTGCTCTACCCTGGCTAGTATTAGAGGGGATGGCAGAATTTTGAAATGTTCCAGGCAGGAATGGAACAGAGGCATAGACATGTCCCCCCCTTGGCTGAATGTTTTCCTTTTTGAAGTGTTGCCAAGCAAGTTTCACTTGGAAATGTTTCAGTTGTTACTGCCTCCACCATATGAGATGCTTTGAAACTAGAACTGAAATTTTTCTTCCAAGCTAAACATTGAAGGACAAATCTTGGAATCATTAAAGTCAAAATTCCAGATGAAATCAAACAGGAAAAAACTTCACGGCATTGCCCTAAATATTCATTTCAAGAACAAGGAAAAACTGCTTGTAAATCTTGCAGCTGAATGGTCACATACATTTGTATAGATACTTACTTTGGCATTCTGTATATGGTGGGGCATGTTCCCATATTCCGTTATTACACTGGAATATAACACGCCCAAGTTTTATATACCCAGGTCGACACACATAAGTTGCTCGAGTACCATGTGGGTAAGATGCCTTATTCCATGTTTCTGTGAGTACTTCTTTTCTTCTTCTAGGAGGTGGGGTTTTACACTCTAAAAATTAAATAAATATGAATAATTAAGTATTAAAATACATAGTAAATGCCGTCAAAATTAAAGAAAGGAAAAGTAGTAAGAGCTATGAAGGGAAGCTGGGGTCCAACATGTGCAGCTTCTTGATTTGAATTATAATATACTGTTACACCTCAGCTCTGTGTTCTTGGGCAACCCTGGCACAGGATGCAGTCTGCCTGACTCACAAAGGACTCACCCCCCTCCCTCCCCTCCTCTACCTAAATGAAACTGATTAAGATGCAGTGAGAGACACACCTAAGACCCTCCAGATAAGGGTGACAAGAGTGAATCAACTGCTTAGGTCTTATTTGCATCCGAGATGGAACTGTAAGGAGTGACCTAGAAACCACTACTCAGAGATGAAGCAGAAGAGAATGTTATGTGACGAATGCCCATCTGCAATGACAAGGAGGAGACAGTCCTAGATAAAGGGGGTTTGAAAACAAAAGCAAGAAGCAAAGTACTGGGTTAAAGGGCTCATTAAAATACTAAAAATCACGCCCCTAGGTGGGGAAAAAGTATGCTAATGAAAAATCAACTGCCCTAGGTCTCATTTACATGAGAGATGGAAAACAGAAAGCCTGAAGCAGAGACTGCAGTGAATTCTGGGACCAGAGAAGCAGGAGAGCGCTGCATGATGGGGAATCTGTGCTTCCAATGTTAATCAACCCATGTTCACACACACCCAGCTCAGCATTTATCAGACCAGTTCTAATCTGGATTTACTAAGGACTTTTCCCCCCCAGACACACACACACAGCTCTAAGTTTAATAGGCATCTCGGGCCGTACATTCCCCGGTCCCACTATGGGAGGCCTATTTAAACTTGATTGACTAAAACTCGGTTGCCGGGTTAGGGAATGCTGAGGCAAGAGACCGAGTCAGAGGGGGTATGGGCAACATTTGAACAATGGTTAAGGGTTCATCACAGCATCCAGCCTGCTGGAGCCCTAATCCCAGGTGTTGTCATATCTTTCCCGAGACGACTGGTGGGAGTCCTCTCCACAAAAGGTTATGAGCACCCCAATAATTGTTTTAAGTCTGTTAAAAGACTATAGTAAGATCTGGAAAAGTCATGCTAAGCTGAGGCTTGTGCACAACAAGTAAAAATCCAAAATCCTGATGCTGCAAGCTATCTATTGTTCCTGAAGAAACCATGAGATATCCCATCAGTATATCTGCCACCCATAGGAATTTCAAGCTGGCTCCCAAGTATTTGGGTTACTCCCTAATCTTAAGTGTTTCCTGATTATCAATCAGTTTCCTGAGATGGTCCAAACCAGATAACCCCTTGTCAATAGAAAAGACAATGATTTACACTACTGAGGGTGCTTCGAAGCAGCTGAACTGAGGGTATAAAAATCTGTAAGTGTGTGTGCTGCTAGAAGAGGAAAAGGAAGGAAAAGAAGTAGAAGCAGGAGGAAAGAAGGAGAAGAAGAAAACCCCTGTGCTGACACCATCCCCTGTCGTTCTTGGGACGCTGGAAGAACAGATCATCTCTCTCTTCAAGGATTGTGCTACGGACTGTGCCTGTCAGCTTTGCAGCCTGAGTACCGTGGACTAGGTGAGATCCCAGCGTTCTCTGTCTTCTTTCTAGGCATAAACTTCTGAACCTGAACTGTATCAGTTAAGCTTGAGCTAAGTTTCCCCAAATACTTAGTGAAACCAGGGTAGTATTGTCATTGTTGGTGTTTGTTTTTCTTTTGCATGTCTATTACTACTAGTACTATTATATATTTCATATGCTTAGCAATAAATAACTTTTATAGTCAAACTGGTAGTAATTGGGTATATTTTTCCTTCTCTGCTTCTCTTTCCTCCCGTGCTCTGCAGCAACGCTTCTTTTACCTATGCTAAAGATCCCTGTGAAGCCCAAATTATTGTGGGGTCTGCTCATCAAGAGGCCAAAGATTGGGACGTGCTGAGTTTGAAACACATAAGGGGATCAGCTTGTACAGGCTGATTGACCCCGTTTGACTCAGACGTGCCCTTATGAACTGAATGCTGGCCCATGAGGGTGTCAGCTGGACACCCAGCCGGATTCAGAGGGATTCTGTTTACCTGTGTGCTTGTGTTTGACTGCATTTTATTGTTGCTCTTATGAACTGATTCTTGGCATATGAGGGTGTCAGCCTGTCCATGCTGATCAGCCTGGCCAGGTCAGGCGTGTCACGTTAATTTGTGTGTGTTTGTGTGTATGACTGATTTGGTGGCTGGAGGAACCCAGTCCCATTGAGATTGAGTCCTGCAAGATAGCTCCACTGGGGGTGAGGGCTTGCAGAAGGGAGAAATACAGCTCCGTATAGTAACACAAGCAGCACATTGACAGAATCACCAAGACCCTAGAAACTATCCCTAATAAATGAGCACACCCCAAAGTAATGGGCAAATTTGGTAACAATACTTCAGCTTTAAAATATCATGGCAGTTGAGTAAAGGAAATTGCACAATCTTTTGCTAACATGTACGTACACAGGCGCTGGAAAAAGTTATCTTTGGTTATTGAGATGTAAATATATACTGATATCAAAGGATAACAACTGTTATATCCACATGGTTCTGTTGTGATACAAAACAAAATAGCACCAATTTAAATCATTCTTCATTCAAAGTCAAAGTTTAAATGATTAAGCTAATTTATATCACTATGTAACAAGTGGGAGTCCCAGGGCCTGTCTAAACATAGGCCCACCCACTTGTCTTAGGTCCAGCCACCCGCCTCCTCATCTGCCATGCCTTGATGCTACTAATTATCCCATGTTAATCAGGTGGAAGGCTGCCCATTTATCTGCCCTCATGACAACAGCCTATGTATATGACTCTCATCTCCCCCTATCATATCCCATGCCTCACAGATGCTTCCTCCAGCTAGCTAGCACTGAGACCCGAGCTCCAGAGTCTCATGTGGGACTCACGGTTCCAGCGCCCTCACCCTGGGTTCTCTCTTTACACACACACACAGAGCCCCAGGCCCTGCACACTGGGCTCCAAGCCCGCACACCTCGGGCCTCCAAGCCCACGTCTGGGATCAGGGCTCCAAGCCCTGTCCCAAAGCCCTCCCTGAGCTATCCCCTTATCCCTGGCCCTGGGAGCTTCCTTAATAGCTCCCCAGTGCTCAGGGCCCCACCCTCCTGGAGCTTCATGCTGGATCCTATATGCAGCCTCAGACATCCACCAAAAGTCTGGGCACTGCCACAGGTCCCTCCACTGACCTGGGCCCTGCCTCAGTACTCTTGGTGAGTCTGGGCTCCCCCTGCTCAATCTCATCCACCAGGGATGTGGGACTGGGGTTAGGAGGTGTCCTGAAGTTGCCTTTCACAAGGGTGGTAACTGGCCTGGCATTTCTGGGGGACTGTCCTGCCACAGACAGTCCTGTCAGGCCACCCGTTCCCAGCAGGGTGCAGTTTTCTGTCATGCTGAGGATCATGGGGCTGCCTCTTTCCCCATAGCTTCCTCCCTTACCTCCAAGATGTTACTCTGAGCAGCAGCCCAGCTGGGTGGTGCTGTTCCCTAGCTGCTGGCAGCAAACTGCTGCCTCTTTGCAGTTCAGGGCTCAGCCTTTATAGAGCACAGCTGTGCCCTGCTCCCAATCAGGCCACTCTGCCTAATTGGCATTGCAGGCAGCTGCAAGCTGCATAGCTGGCACTCAGTCCCCTACTAGTAACAAAGCACTCTGTGCTCTGTTACACACTACAAGTTTGAGTTAACAGCTGATGGACACTTCTGCCCAGAATCTCCCCTTTAAAGCATCTAAAGTGCATTTTTGCATGACTTTAGTCAAAGAATATAAAAAGTGAGGACAGAGGTAACTCCATGTTTATATATTTTAAATTTATCCTTATATTTTCTTTCCCATAACAGCAACTCCCAATCTTCCCAGCACCAAATGTGCAAGATGGATAAATGTTATTCCTGAACTTGCAAGAAACTAACTTCTGCAGTCATCATATCTCCATCAATGTTGATGTCAATTTGTTTCCCCCAGCCTAGTGGCAACACAGTCAGTTGATCCCATTCTCCTAACCATCCTCTGCTTGCGAACTGGAAAAAAACTGCGATACTTGGCTGGGGAGAACTGACTAATAATCGTTGCTCCATGACCAGGAAGGGGAGGTATAGTTTAGTTTCCCCAGCATGGGAGAAGCAGAAAACCCAGTTGGTCAGTTTTTAAGCAAAAAATAAAGTTCATTTTAATTGCAAAATAAAGTCTCGTCATCTCTCAGTATTTTATATATCACTAATCTGAGTCCCTATAGTGTAAAGAGCACAGTCTGTAACAGTTATGCCAAACCAAATGGAAACATTACAAACCCACTCATTAAAACAAAATATACAGTTAAGTAAAATTACTGCTTTGTGTCCACCAGAGGGCACTCAGATGCTGTAAAAAAAAAGATGGTTGAATCTTTCTAAGAGTGATGATCAAAACCCGCTGAAACATATTTGTTCTTTAATACTCTTTCTTTTTTTTTTTCAAATCGCTGGGTTACTATACGGTTTAATAGTCTGGAATCATTACATGCCAATCAGAAGCTAAATTAAAAATATTCCTTGACTTGACTGTCTCATGAATATCCCTTACCTATCTTCCAATTGCCAACTTCTATATAGTTTTCTTCTCACATGAATTTGTCTGCAGGCAAATCTGTGGAGTTATATGAAACTACGAAGTGAGGGGGCCTTCATTTTTGTTTATGTATTTATAATACAGCTCTGCTATGCATTTGCATTCTTGAACTTGGAAAAAATTCAAGAACAAGAACTCAAACTTGGAAAAGGCATGAATAGAATTTGGATATCAATGATATAGAGATATAGATATAGAGATATTCCTTTAATTTATACATTTAATTACATGGTGAAAATTTTCCTTAATGCATATGAGCAATTCTTATTGATTGTGCATGCATATCTTAAAAGTAAATAAACTTCTTGATTTCAGCTTCACTGCTTTATTGGTCGAGTTACACCCTTGACACTATTTTTGTTGACAAATTAAAACGAATCTCTTCTAATCATTTGCAAAGTTATTAAAAAATCTTTTTTGTGCTTTAATGATTTAATTCCAATTATATGAATTTTATGTAAGATTCCAGTGTAGTTTATATATTCTTTTGGTATTTATATTCTCTTGGGCACCTCTTTAAGTTGCTCATGCAGCTGGGGATAGAGAAGTGTTCCATATTCCCTGAGGCTTGCATGAGTGCCTCTTTTAAATGGGCTTATAAAAAACTCAGGGAATATAAAAAAAAGCATGTGGATATTCAGCTTCATATCTGCTTCTTAAAGGTTGGGAGTTCCCCATGTCTGACATCAGGAAAAGGCTCCTCATAGTCATGGCACTCTGGAATTTTAAAGAGACACACCATTTGGGGAATAGGCAGGGGTCAGTGCCATATTCCTTCCTCTCCTCCTGATCTCATAGCTTCTCCAGACCAGGATCACCCTGGTTTGGGGAAGGCATGGGGAGCAGGGCAGAGGGGGTGGCTGCAGGCTAAAATGCCTATGTATACTCTCTCTTCCAGAAAGATTTTTAGCAGTGGAAAATTTCTCATAGATTTCCACCACTAGAAACAAATTCCTGTTCATATCCTATGTCACACTTAGAACTGCATCATATGTTCAAACAGCACATCAAGCACAATTATTGAAGAAAAAATACATATCATGCTTTGACTACAGGCAGCGCAGAACTCTTAAGTCAGTATCCAGACGAGTGAGCTGTTGCGGCATCTGAAAGCAATTTGAGACGCTGCAGGAGGCAACCTGGGAACAAAAAAATGTTCCCCGTGCTGCATATTTGCAGTGTGGACTCTAATTTTGATACCGGGAAATCCTAGTATTTAAAAAAAAACCATGCTGAAAGAAGGCAACACAGAGCACACTCCTGGAGCGTGCCCTGAAAAAACCAGAGACTGGGTTCTCCAGAGAGATGCTTTAGCACGTAGCCAAAATGTCTCTATGTCTGTCCCTTACCCTGCTGCTCCAGCATGCTGCCTCAGTGTGATGGGGTAAATAGGTGCAGGGCAAGGCTGCAGCGGGGTCTTGGATCCAGGCTATGTCCCAGTAAGTAGGGACGTGGGGGTGGAGGAACTGCTTGGGAGGGGTGGGTCCCCTGCCCGCCCTCCCCTGCACAATGCATAGCCTCCCCCCTATCACTACCCCAGCACAGTGAACAGCCTCCTGTAGCAGCAGCAGCAGCGGCTGTTGAGGCATTCAGGGCCTGCTACTGGCAGAGCCCCTACAGTGTGGCACAGGCCTGGCTGCTTGGGACCTGGTGCTCCCTGTGCCATATAGAGCTAGCCCAGCCCGGGGATGTGTGCCTTCAGGTATGACCAGGCCACTCCTGCTGTCACCCAGGATCCCGACACTGCACATGAGAGCTGTGCGCTCTCGGGCCAGGCTGGGTCCTGCCTCCATGGAGCCAGTCCAGCCCAATGGCACACAGGGCACTTGGTGGCAGGACCCAGTCCAGTCTAAGGGCACCCAGGTCTTGTGTGTGGGGCTGGGAGTCTGGGTGACAGCAAGAGTGGCCTGGTCCTACCTGAACGTGTATGCCCACCCCCGGCTCAGGCCAAAGCAGCTCTATGTGGCACAGGCAGTATGAGGTGGCTGGGGTCATGCCACCAGGGGACTCTACCAGTAGTGGGCCATAAGCACCCCAATGGCTGCTGCTGCGGTGGGAGGGGGGGAAGGGAGGAGGGTCTGTGCACCTTCTGTGGGGGGGAGGGGGGAGTATCCCACGCAGTCCCCTCCACCCTCATAATCCCCTCACACCCCAACACACAGTCCCCCCAACCCCACAAAGTCCTCTCACTCCCACAAACTCCCCAATAATCCACCCACAAACCCCATACCTCCCAAACACCTACACAAACCCCCACAAACTATACACCCATGCATAACCCCCCAACACCCCACATTCCCCCCATAAATCTCACACCCTGTGTGTCCAGTTGCCAGACAGGATGGGACTGGACCTTCTGGCAGGAGCCATGGCTGGAGGGGCAACTGTCACACTAAAACCCTGCCCCGTGCCACACCAGTGCTGGGACATGTGTCCCTAGCCTGTGGGGCACTCCAGGTCCTAGGAACCACTTGGGTGTGTGATGGGATGGGGGGAGGTTGTGGAGGTGGCAGCAGGGGTGTGTGTGTGAGAAAGGGGTCGTGGATAAGTGAGCACTCTGGGTAGGAAAGGCCACCAGAGCCAGGCTTAGAGCCCCCCTGCCCCACTAAAGCAGGCTGTGCAGGGGGAGGCCAGTTTGGAATGGAAAGGGCTTGCCCAGCCCAGTGGCTGGTGAAATGAGACTGGAGGGGCGGTGGAGTGTCCCACAGGAGTGAGAGGGAGTGGGGTTTGCAGCCAGCCGGGGGGTGGGGGGCTGGCACTACAGATGGCTGGGCGCTCTGGCCGGTAGGGGGGGGGGGGGGAAACCCCCTCCCATGGGATGCTCTACCGCCCCACCAGTCTCAGTTCACCAGCTACACCTGTTATGATGATAGAGAGACTGGTATGCTTCCAAATTGCTTTAAAATTGTAAATATATCAATAAAACATTGCCTAACTGATCTCTCTGTAAAGAGTGGAGAATTTTTTTTGTGGGGTTGTGTTATCAGATAATTTGCAATTTTTAAACAGGGAACACCGGGATCTCTGCTGGTGAGGCAAGTGCCAGAATCCAGGTAGAGGAGCCTGGCCAGGGCCAGCACTGGTGACCTAGCTGGAGGGCAGATGAGGTGGCTTACCTGGCCATTTGGGGCCAGGAGGACATGCTTTGACATTTTGAAGTGGGCCACTGCAAGGAATACATCTTCTGGGTGATAGGTGTCCAGATGGCAGAGCAAGGGCACCAGAAGTCATGACAGGAGTGCAAGCCAAAGGCTAACTGTGAAGCCATGGCCCACTGGGAGCTGGTCCAGAGGTGCAGGCAGCTCTCCTGCAGTGCCTGTACCATAGTCCAGGTGGCCATGCAGTCCCTGTCTCGGTCTGACAGGCATACAGCCATAGAGCCACAGGCACAAATCTTCAGCACAAATTTATGCCACTGCTATTTAAAATGCTGTAAGCACATGTGCTTGCATGTGTGAACACACCCTAACTGATCTTTTTCACAATCCCATTTTCTCTGTAAATACTCACTGTTGGTAGGCATCAAGGTTGGCTTTCCATTGATGTTACATAATGATTTTTTTCAAATGAGCATTTTTACTAAAATCCAAGATGACCCTGAACTTAAGATGACCCTCAATAATTAGATTATATATTATTTACATTGAAAATGTATAAAGTTGTTGTTTATAAAGTTACAAAGTTATAACATGTATACATCTAATTGTTGGAGGGTTATCTTTAATTCATCACTCCCCACTGCTACAAGGGACATACAGTGGGAAGGCAGGGACATGGGGAGGGCAAGCAGCTTGCCTCCTGCTTATGCCTGTCCCCACTCTTCCCCCTGACTGCTTTTCCACATTCTTGGGCCCCCACTCCCCTTCTGCCCCTGCTCCCCTCTTTTCCACTTTCCCTCCAGACTCTGCTCCCCTTCCTGCCCTTCCCTGACAAGCCTCTGCTTCCTATTTATTCTTGCCCCATGCCAGCAGGCTCCATCCCTGTTCTAGCTCAGGCACTGAGCACATCTCCAGCCCAGCCCCAATAGCAGCCATGCCAGGTATGTGCCACTGCTACAGGGCTGGGCTGGGGCCATCCTTAGTCCCCAGACCAAAATGGGGATGGAACCTGAAGGCATGAAGCAAGGTTAAGAGGGGAATGAAGTGGGGCAGGTGGGGAAGCAGAGGCTGCATATGGTGAGGGACATGTGGGAGGGAATAGACTGCAAGGAGAATGGCAGGGTGCAGAGGGGAGGGGAGGGGCTCATATCAAGTTCTAAGATGGGGGACTTCTTACCCCTATGAGGGTGACTCAGAGGAAAACACTTAGGCTTTTTATTTAAAGAACGATGGCTCCAAAAGTCAATTTAAAAATGTTGGAGGCACCTAGAGCTGGTCTGTAGAGATCATTGACCTGCCCTTCATGGGAGTCTCAACTTTTATGTCAGGCTGCATATTAGGGGTCATATCCTATTCCATCTATGGGAGTCTAAGAGAATATAGGTATACAAATGCAACTCTATTCCACTCCGCTCGAATTCCTAAAAATCCATTAATGCATCTATGGCAGATGAATGATTCATGTTCAAAAACTTGTCGGTAATAGGATCCCACTTCAGCATCTAAGCTGACTGAATAAGTGGAACAGAATCTGGCCTAGCATTTTACTTAAGATCCAGAATGCTTAGCCCCCTTACTGAGAGCAGCTATCTAAGGGTCATGTGAAATGCTACACTGTGAACCACACATACATTGATCCATGTTAGTACTAGCTTAACTTTGAAGTAGTCATGTTCAGGCCACCAGGGGGCCCAGAGTACTGAAAGGTAAAACTCCAACCACTCCCCCCCCCACAATTCTGCACTTCCTCCCCACTCTCTGCCCCTCTGGTGCTCCCCTAGTTTCCCCCTGCCTCCAGTACTCCTTCCCTGTCCATTGGGATTCTCTCTGCTCCCCACCCCCAAATGCCCTTGCTTACTTGTGGCTTCCTGTGCTACCTATGCCAAGAGAGAGTGTGCAGGAAAGGGTTAGCCTACCTGCCTGGCCACCACTGTCACTGCTGGGTTGCTACTCTTGTCCAGGCTGAGCCCACCCAGAGAGCAAAGGTGGCTGTGGCAGCAGCAAGGCATGCAGGTTAACATTTCCTTGCCTGCTCCCTGGAGACAGACAATGCAGGCATCCACATGTAAGTGTGGAGAGTGGTGGGGGCAGTGAGCAGGGATCTGTTGTGCTGAGGAGAGTTTGGGGGGGGGGGGGCTATGGGCCTGATTCAGGCCATCAGGGAAAGGGGGTATATGTGATGTTTCCACTAAGGCAGGGGCAGGCAAAATATGGCCTGTGGGCCAGATTTGGCCCATCAGGACATTCTATCCAGCCCACAGGGCACCTAAGAAGTTTAGAAAATTCATATTTATCTGCTCCTGGCTGTCTGCCAATGATGACAGGAGCTAGGGGCAGTAGGACACAGGGGCAGCTGCTCCAGCACCACATGGCCCCCAGCTACATCACTGGACCACAGGAGTATGGAACAGCATTGGTACCCCAGGTTCAGGAGTGGGAGAGGTGTGTGTGCATGTGTGTCTGTGCAATGAGGGAGGGGGAGACAGACAGAAGGTGCAGTGAGGGAAGGAGAGAGAGAGAGAGAGAGAGAGAGAGAGTGTAATGAGGGAAGCACACAGTGTGTGTGTGTGTGTGTGTGTGTGTTTGTAGGGTGACTGCCACCATACACATTCACCTGCAACTCCCTTGTACTGCCATACATGCAGACTCCCACACCCACACCCCTCATACACCCTAGGCACCGTCCCCCCACACACAGTCCCCCACAAATCCCATACCCACCCACTCTCCACATATCCACACACACCCACATGCTCCCTCACCCCACACCCATCCCCCACACCTATCCACCCCCACACACCCACACCCTCTCCCACATATCCACACATCCATAGCCCCCCCAGAAACCTATACCTACGCCTATGCCCCTACACCCCCACAGTATACAAGAGTAAGACTTCATTTTAAACTATTGTGCAATCACTTCTATGTATACTACACAAACACATGTAAATTAGGACAAAAATACTTTTTCAAACCAAATTAATGAATGTTGTTTGATTTTTAGAATATAATTTGGTGTTATTCTGGTTTTGAGATGGCAAAACTCCTTGCTAAAAGGAGTATTTCTGGGGACAAAAGAAGGGGCTTCTGGCAGCAAAGGTCAGGGGTTAGGGGGCGGGACTTCCTGTTCCAAGATGGCAACCAGGGGGCGGGGCACCTGTCAAGGGGTGGGGCTATTCATGCAGTCCTCAACAGCTTGCCAGAACTTGGTAAGCGGCTCTCTGCCTGAATTAATTTCCCGCCCCTGCACTAAGGTGTAGCTTAAAGTGATCACACAATATAACACAAGATGGGTAACATGGATCATCCTACCCTGGAGTGGAATAAAGTTGAGCCACATATCAAGTAATTAAAACCAGTTTCAGGTGTTATGTGTGGACAATCCAGGGGTTAAGAGCTCCAGAAGCCACCCAAAATTACTATATAACCAGACCCTAGTAACTGATCACTAATTATGTACAACTCTCGGATAATAACCTAGTAGCTACATCACTTGCACAGGAATTGGCAGTTCTGTATTCTAAGTTTTCTTCAGCCTAAGGGCAACAAGCCTAGGCAAGAGATCTAGCCACTAGGTTATTATACAAAAGCCATGTCTTGCCAATATGAATTACTCTTTAAAATTTAGATGCCTAAATCCTGCCTAAATCTTTTTTTGGGGTGGGGTACTATTTAGTTGGTCTAATAAAAGATATCACCTATGACCCATGAGCTTTGTGTAAATCTTGTTTAAGCACTTATAGAACCAATCTGGATCTAGCCCTTAGGCATGAACAAAGACAGCACTGAATGGAACAGATTTCAGGAAGATGATTTAGAGGCTTATATTCCAGTCAACCTGATATCCTTCTATTGATTTCATTTAAATTATTCCTAATTTTCACAAATAGAAATTGGGAGAAAATTCAGACCCTAAAGTCTGTAAGGCAAAATCCAAGCCCCAGTTAAATCCATAGGAATACTGGTATTTACCTGACTGGATCTAGAATCTAAATCATCACAATTATATGACCATAATTTGAGGTCTAGGAAGAACCTTATTATAAAAACAATTGCTACAATAGCTTCAAAATATAGAAGAAAATAAACTCCGAGAACCGGAAGCCCTTAGAAGTTTCTTAAAGACAATATGAGATCTGTAATTCACATAAATATTATTGATGGCCAACACTGAAACACAAATTGTACAACCAATATATATCAGTGTAGATCTAGAGTTGTTCCACCGTGGAAAATAGATTTTCTGCCAATTTGCAGTAGTTTACCTCCTAGTTAAATCTGTCCCACAGAATCAAATAGTGTTTTATTTACATAAAGTCAATTTATAATCTCACTGACCTCTATAGATGGTGGGCATAAAAAAAAAACCAGATTTGGCTTAGTTTTCTCACCAAACTTCAAATGTACTGGTTTATAATTAATGATGTTTTGAAAATAACAGATTTTGGCAAAATCTTTGTAAATTAGAATTCAATTAATAATTATTATTATTTTTTAATGTTTTGTTTAAATTAAAATAGAAATATATAATAAACAATCTGTTTTAATTATGGACTTTCCTACTAAAATTATTTCTAGCCCACTGAATTCTTCTGAAAGGGAAAAAAACCCCTGAAAAATATTTTGGGCTTAACCTGCCATCTTTAATCAAATGAAAGCCCCAAGCCATGAAAACAGTAAAATAATCTGTAATTAAAAGCACCCAGAAATTCTTCCCTTGCAAGTGTAGCTACAGGTCCCTGATAGCAGACATGGATAGCAAATTATTATGTATGCTGATTAAAGGATATAGACATTCTTATATTCGAAAACAAGCTCTTCAGAAATCAAAAAGTCCTTTCTCAGTGTTAGTTCTGTGCTACAGAGAACTCCAAGGCCGGCTGTAAAGTGCTCACCTAAAAAGTGCAAAAAAGTTTCCTTACATACACTTTGCCCTTTAAAAAATATAATTTCTCTGTCATTGAGTCATGGAAAGTAGATTAAAAAATATGGATATTTTGGAAGCACTTAACCCAGTCATAAATCTTTTGCTTAGTGATTTACTGTAATTAAGTATAGCAAAATTTAATTTACAGAATATTTTATTAATCATTCAACATAGAAAGTAACAGACATATTTGTCATTTTCATTTTACAATTTTAATTTGCAATTATTAGACCCTAGATTTCACTACTTTAACTACTGTAACACAAATTAATAGATTTACAAGATGATAAAAATAGTAGTAGGTGGTTTGATTCTTGTTCATTTGCTGGTAACTAGATTACAGTTTAGTTTCATTGGGCAGCATAGCATAATATAGACAAATGCACAGATGAAATCACTCGCACTATAAGAAACTGAGTATGATGATCATAGGGCAAACTTTTAATTACTTTTAACTCTCAGACTCCAGTGTAATATCAACTTTTTCCTTTTATTTATAAAATGCATCATCAAGCAAATTTTTTTTAAGATATGTCTTTCATTTTAACTACAGTACTTACCATTTTGGGCAGAACAACATGTCCAGAACAGGAGCAGAACACTGTAGCCCAGCAGGATCATCTCAGTGCTTCAGAAACAAGCCAGACACATTTAGAGTGGAAGGTGGTGTTTGTGGTTGCTTTGAGCTACATACACTCAGGTTTTGATCACTAACTGATCCTGGAGCTGACCTTGCAAAGCTTTATTCTCTGACTTCAGCAATCACTTCCCCTAATCCTCTTGCAACACATAATAGGCTCTTTCTTTTTGCATAAATGTATTATGCAAACCTAGTTTTGCCTCACTAATTTTGGTTGGCTCTGCCTTTTGTCTTCTGTTTGCTTTTCCCTCACATTTCATACTTGTGAGTCATCATAATCTTTCCCCCCACTCATTCAATACAAACCCAAAGCAGTCTTTTTTGGCTAGGAAAACAAATAAAACTTGTTTAAATGGATCTGAGGTTTGTTTTTTTTTTGAGGCTCCTCTTTTTGTCTTATATATGTTTGGTTATTAAATATAAATTATGTTGGAACAAGCTGCTAGTTCATTTAGCTATAAATGAAAAAGGAAGGGAAAAGGATATACGCAACTATGTATCTTGTAGTCTAACTTGGGTTGTAGGGTCTAAATTATGAAGGAACACAAAATAAGATGTGGAAGGAAAAGGAAAATGGAATAAAATCCAATGTACCAAAGAGGGGTTTCAAACTATATTTTAATTCTGAAAGACAACGAATTATTTTTTGTAAAGGGAATTGTGGTAGATGTAGTTGGACACCAGTAAAATATTTGAATGGTGCCATTCAGAATATTATTTGTGAAACAATATTATTTGTGAGTAGATAGACACATACACGAATTGTAATATGGGTAAGGAACTATGGGAGATTTCTAATAAAGATAAACTTGGGACTCTTTATATTTGATATGCTAATTACTGGTCTTGGCCTCAAAAGTAGGAGTGTGATATTGAAATCAACCGATGAGAAATGTTTGGTGGTATTGTCAATATAGAGGAAGACTGATATAGCATACAAGAGGAAGTGGATGACCTCTGGGATTAGAGTAATAGAAATGGAATGATATGTAAAAATACAAAGTGATGTAGTAATAAGGAATAACAATTTCTGCTTTAAATTGGAGCCTCACCTATTGAAAGCAATAGATGAAGAGAAAGATCTGAATGCACTAGTTTTTCCACAAAATAACTAAGAGCCAATGTGATGAAGCCATGAAAAAGTCAACTGCAATCTTAAAATGTATGAGGTGAGGCATTTCCAGTACAGATAGATATATCCTAGGTGAGCCCAGGTGAGACTTCATCTGGAATGCTATATTCAATTCTGGTTATGTATGGTCAAGGAATATTAACTCAAATTAGACCAGAAGTAGAGCAGGGTTACTAGGATGATCAAGTAATGGAGGGTAGATTTGACCAAAACTCAGGATTTGGGGACTGTAGGAAACTTAAATTATTTATTCTCATGAAGATGAAAATATTTTTTTCCAATTGTTCATGGATTAAAAATCCCACAAAATCATGGCAGAAATCCTGAGAGATTATGTTTTTGAAACAAACAATTCTCCCTTGTTTCCTGCAGTTCCTGTCTAAAATGTACATTCTTGTCAGTTTCACTGTTGCTTCGAAACCAATGGGCCCTAGGTTGCAGGATAGAATACATGGCAGCTCTGCCCTGGGGCTGAGGATGTTGGGGGGCAGGCTTCTCATTATCCTTCTGATAAACCCTGCCTGCAAACTGATGAATCTCCTCAAAACTAAGAGATGATATCTTTTATTAGACCAACTAGATTTTTGCAAAAACATTCCTTTAATTGCAATCTTTTGGGCATGAACACTTCATGAGGCATCAGAGAAAAGTTTGTAAAAGTTCTGGGTAGAAATTAAAGTTTATATTTCATAGGAGAATTGAAGATGTGGTAAAATCTGTTTGGAACATATGCAGATTAGGTTTAGAGAAAAACTTGGAATAGTCTGTGCACCTTGAAGTTGTTTGGTGGTAAACAGGGTGATGTCATATTTCCTTTTGGTTATGGTGTTTCATATTCCACAGAGGAGTAAATAGATGGAAATATGAACTTTCATTTCTACCCAGGAGAACTTTTACAATCTTTTCTCTGATGCCTCATGAAGGGTGTTTGTGTCCGAAATTAAAGATTTTTTTTGACCAAAATCTAAGTGGTCTAATAAAAGTTATCACCTTTACCACAAGTCCTGATTGCTTTTTCCTCTAGACCAATATGGCTACAACCTGGATGCGCCATTCAGAACTAAGGTGTTTTTATGAAACATTTTGGGTGCAGTAAATCAATATTTTCCTATGAAACTCAATTTGGTTAATTCTGTCTGGCTCTACTGGAAAAACTTATAAAAGGAGACTAAAGGAGCTTGGTGCTTTCTACAAATACATCAAGGCAGTAAAGCACTTTAAACTAGAAGACAAAGATGGTAAAAACAAAATGGCCATTGTCGCGTGTAGGTGTTATAAGGCTTCAGTCTCTTCTTTGTAGGTGCCTTGTTTCTAAGTGATATCAGAACGAGGCTTCGGCTCAGGTGCCACCTAGGTGGTACAGGTGCTGCCCTTATTCACCTGCCATGTCTTCGGTGTTCTTTGTTGGGAAGGCAGTTCCCTTTAGGTGGCCGCTGAGTAGCGAAGAGGTCTCAATCCTAGTCTTTTCTTCTTGGGGCTCCAAACCTTCCCTTTACCCCACCCTCACCACTTACAAGGCCTGGACAGATGCTGTACCGTAGGTCTTCCCCTGGATGGTCTCTCCTTTCACTCAGGTCACCCACCTGCAGTGCATTGGGCCTTCTTGGCCAACACAATCTCCCCACAGCCGGTTCCTTGGCTTCAGGCTGGCTTGGACTCATAAACTTGCCCTGTCTCAGGGCTAACTAGGACTTCAGAAATGAACCAACAGAAAATATTTGGCCTTCTGCCAACAAGCCCCTGGGGTCCTATCTCCCAGGGTCCGCTTGGTCACTTAAAATGGAGAAAGAAAAAGAAGGGGGGACTTACTCGTCCCTTTTCTTCCGGTGTCCATGGAAAGGTGGGGGGGGGGCGGCTGCCCCATTTCCCACCCTGGTTTGTCTCCCCCGCACGACTGCTTCTGCGTCCCAACTGATCTGGGGTCACTCCCTGGCTATTTCCAAGCAGGCAAGGTGCACGGTTTCCTCACTGGGCTGCTCCTTCCCTGCTGGGCTGCTGGCACAGGCTAGCAGCTCCCTGCTGCCATCTCCCAGGAGTCACCTGGCTCTTCAGCCTTGGGTTTCTTCTCTGCCCCACCAGGGCCTTCCTGTCACCTCTCAACTCTCTCTCTCTCTCTCTCCCCTCTGGTTGTGCGATCCTCCTCTGCTCTGCCGGTGTCTCTGTGTTGGCATCCCGCTCCTCCCTTGCCGGCCGCACAGCTGTTCTCCCAGCTGTTTTTGAGCCTCCCGTGCTTCTCCAAGGCTCCACCCATGTCCCGTACTCATGATCTGCAGCTCCAGGAAGCTCCAAAGTTGTGGAGCCTGCATCTGCATCTCTCCCCAGCTACTGCTCAACCCCATCTCTGTGGTGAGTATTGGGGTGCCTGAGGCGGGGGTCTGGGACATCCTAGAGGGGCTTTTACTGACCCTCTCACAGCCATAACCTGGCCATGAAGAAATTCAAGACAGAAAATAGAAAAAAAATTCTTACCATCAGATTCCTGATGCTCTGGAACAGCAATGGAACAGCCTGCTCCCACCTGGTCTCATATAGGCACTCTCTGGCAGCCTTTCAGCACACACCTGGTTCCGGCTGAGGGGTATGTCCCTGGGACCTGGGTGTTAGGTCGCATTCCACCCCGAGGGAGACCCCTACACTCATCTGCCATGATTTGGTCTTCTTTTCTTCAGTGGTGGGGCTCCTTCTTGCAGGTTCTTGCAGACCGGGTTCTGCCCTCTGTGGGCACTGTTGGGGCTCCACCTCCCCTACACCCCAGCTATGCGCCAGCCCTCAGGACCACTGGATGATGGGTCACTGGCCTGTCCCCTTTTGATGTCCCTGTCTGTCCTCTCCTTGCTTTGTCTGTCCCTGGATTACTCTTCTGCCCTGGATGACAGAGGCATGGGATCGTCTCAGTCCCTGTGTCTGAGCTCCCTCCAAGGCTCCTGCAATACCACCTCAGTCTCTCTTCATGACCCAGGCTTCTTAGAGGGTCTTTCCCTGGTTCGGGCTTTAGGTGCCCTCCAAAATAAAGTAAAAGAAAGAAAGAAGTAAAGGATAAATTGGGGCATGGTCCTCTGCCCACCCCACTCATCAGCTCAGCATCTGTGATCCTCAAGATCCCTTGACACCATCCTTCTTTTATCTGGCTGTCCCGCTGAGCTGAGTGTAAAAACTTCTTAATGTAGTTGAGACCACTCTGGCGGGTCTCCATCCTGCCCCTTTTGGAGCTGTAGGCTTTGCCGAGTTGCAGCCCAGGGAGTAGCTTCACCCTCAGGTTTCCTTGCTACCTCTCCTGCTGTTTCTCTTCCTCCACTTTTGAATCTTCTGGGTGGTGTTTTTTTCTGATGTCATCTACCGGCGCTGCCCCCAGCTGGCAATAAAAGCGGCTGATGAACCATGCCAGCCACCCTTCTTGACACAGCTCTGCTTTTCCTAGGGGAGGTAAGTATGCCCCCTTTTCAGGGCTTTCTCTCTCTTTTTCTGGGCAGGTCAACCCTGCCTCAGGTCCTGCCATGGGAGGACATTCCTGTGCCTCTGCTTTTGTCTCCCTAGGACACAGCCCTTCTTAAATAATTTTTAAGATGGAGTATTAGAAATGTCTGAAGAACAGATGATGTGATTCACTCCAGTCCTGCGTTCCCAATTCACTAATGTCAATGACTAAACTTCTGCTAACTATAATAGAAGTAGGTTTAAGCCCCTGTTCCCCTCCTCCCGTTTCCTCCCCCATCCCCACAGTCTTCCACAGAGAAGACCAATTCATTCTAAATCAGATTTTAAATTTCATTTGGGCTGCAATCATAAGATCCTTGCTAACTGCAAATCATTAAGAAAAGTGAGATTGGGCCTTTGCAGAAACAGCTATGCCAGGAAAAGTGACTGAACGAAAAGGGGGGAGGGGGAGGGGGAGGCAGAGGGTAAGTGAGTGAATATTTTTGTACGAGGTAAATAATTTTCTTACAAAGTGCTATTACTTCATATCAAGTAACAAAAGGCAAAGTAATTTAAGCAGTTATAAAACCTGGAGATAATAGAATTTCAGTTGTCATAAGGTGATAACTGCTGCTGGTGGGATTGACTAACTCAGTCTGTATGTAATCACATATGCCCCTGTGCTTGCTGGCAATCTGCCACCCTCAACTCTTTATGCTACCATCAGCTCATGAGAATTCCAAACCCAATTATCCAGAACAAAGATGGCAATATTTTCACAGAATGGGCAATAAATTAGTTATCTTTCTTCCCAGGGGCAACTAAACAGATCTTCTCTTCCTGTTCATAACCACGTTACAAAATAAGAATGGCCTACAATAAGATATCCATGGAAGATCATTTAACTTATTTTAACCCCAATGAACCGTGTACAGCCATATAGGACTCTTCAGACCACTAGTAGCCTATTGACTAAAGTTTAAAAAGTTCTGAACTGTTGACATGATTTTCAATATCCAGACATTTGCTTTTTAACAATGTTAATATTAAAATATCAGCACGCCCCCCGCTCTCCCAGACACACACACACTACAAAGTTGGGATGGATTTCATTTTTAAAAACTCTCTCTCTCTCTCTCTCTCCCCTTCAGACATGCACACAATATCCAGAAGAGAATTTATGTATACTTTACAAAAAGGTTTTGTTCAGGAAAGTACTTAACACAGGAGCAGTCACACTAATTTCAAAAAGAAAACTCATATGTTTTAAGTTGCTTGAATATCTTCCTGCATCACGACCCAAATGTATTTTTGCAAACACATTTATGTGACTCCCTCCATCCCATAGTTTTGACATATTCCCGATATTCTGGCATAAAAGAATGTATAATACATGCATACAAGATTTTTATATTACAAAATGCAGTTAATTAATTTTACTTGTACCATATTTCTGGGTATAAGATAAGAAACTATCATTCTAATTCCTACACATTCTCCATGCAATTTCCATTGTTAATGCATTTCAGAATCAGGAAATAAAAAGTGGATCAATAATTGAAATTAAAATATTCTAGTAATTATAGTTTTAGAGAAAAAATAATGAGCTAATTTAGTGCATACATTATTATTTCTCTACATTTATCTTGCATTTTCTAATACAAATATGGATAAATATTGTTAACTTTTGTGGGGGTTTTTACTTTTTATGTCCTTGGGCAAACAAAATAGTGGTATGCCACTTGTAAAATTATAGATGGTATAAAAATCTAATTACTGTAAACTATTAAACTGCCCTCCTGGCTTGCCATTCTACATTCAAGAATAAAAATGGTGCTCATAAGTGACACAGCAAAATGCCTTCCCTTGCAAAAGCAACTGTCCATAACATCTGTGCAAATAAGACCTTTATGTTCATAACCACAATACGGTCACAGGCTACTTCCGTATCCTTCCTCTGCACCTTTTTCAGTGTATTTTGACATTTAAAATGATGTCTCTTATTAGTATTCTGTTCTGTATGAATTATCAAATATTCCCCACATTTCTCTTTCTGCCCTCCCTTTGCATTTTTGACCCACAGCCCTCCACTAACTTTTATGTCTTTAGTCTAGACTGCCTCAGTCCTCTACTCTTCCCAACTCATTATCCAGATCCCTATTCCAGCAGAACACAGTGCCTATTATTTTAATCTGTGGTTAAAATGCAGACTGTTAAATACTAACACACAGATACTCAAAGGGTGTGGCTTTTTTCTTAAGATTAAAATAAATACTGTTTGCAATTTTTGTTTCTCAAATATTTCAGTATTGTGCTTTTGTGGGTGAAACAGAGAAATATGCAGAATAAATAATCAGTATAAGTAGGAAAATGTAAATAAGATTTTAAATTGTTCAGTTTTGATCATCCAAGATCTTTAATAAAAGCAAGCCTTTTTGGTATGAGTTCTATAGTCCTTTTAAAAAAACCCCAGTGTATCTGGAATGAGATGCTATAATAATGAAGGTAGAGAATATGCTGGGGGTTGTGCTGCTGCTTATACAACACTATGATGCTTGTTAGTGATTCTTCATGAATAAAATTATTGTATAGTACATCATAACCCACTGGTAGCTAAATTAATTCAATTTTAAACTACAGGTCGCTGTGCCATAGCATCTATTCAATGCACAACTCAGTGACCCTGCCAGAGTACTAAAACAAGAATTTGTCTGCCGAGGACTATTAATTTGGAGATTTTTAAAATTAAGCAATACAATCTAAGTATAAGACATGAAATGACATGTGGACACAGGCAGGCAGAGGAGGAAAATGAGACACTGCTGACTAGCAAGGGATGTAGTCATCTCAGTACATTAGCAGCTTATCCATTGTCAATGTTTTGCAGGCAGGGATTTGATAGGTTTAACAGAGTGTCTTTGCAGGTGTTTATAGGAAACACTACTAAAGTATAGGAGCAGCAAGAAAGAACACACAAAGGTGTTTGGTTGAAAATACACCAAATAGACAATGGAAGTTTGCATCACAGACTGATCAGAGGCAGAAACCAAGGTCTAGAGCAGGGCTGTCTAACTGGTCTCCCATAGGGTTAAATTGCAGCTCCCAAGCTCTGCTCCCCCCCCTCCCCTCCCCCCCTTCAACATCTGCAAAAACAGCTGGGGTCTCTGGGCTCCCTCTTCCTCTGGTGTCCCCTTACCCACAAGGCATTGGCAGTGCAGCATAGCCCTCAATGCTGGAGAAGCCCACAACCAGAGGTACCTGAAAGGCACAATGCAGTGTGTAAGCCCACAGCCAGACAGCTATGGGTGAGGTGGAGTGCCCAGGTGCAAAATGCAGCAGAGGGGAGGACACTGGGGAGTGTGGTGCATTGGAATACACATGGTGGTGGGTGGGGGCATTAGACTGTGGCTCCAGGGGCCCATTGTCCCCACTGGTGTAGTACCTGTCAGTGTGGCCCATGGAACATGTGGCCTCCACCTGCTTTCATGTTGAACTGTCCTGCTCAAAAAGAATGAATAAGGTATGAGAAATATGATGAAGATAAAGCATGACAGGGTTAGCATGTGAAATCAAAATAGGCAGTTTATGTTAGATCTAGCAAGGAAGAGGCAGCCAATGAAACGGTGCAAAAGAGGGTTCACATGTTGATCGTGATGGGTTAACATGACATAACACGTCGAGGGTGACAGGTTAGGAAAATGAGCTCTGCAGCAGCATTCTAAATGGATATAAAGAGAGCAAGATCACATTTGTCACACTTGACAAGACACACAATGATGGGAGCCTTGTTGTGGGGCTGAAGGGCAGAAGCTTCTGAGAGACCATGGCTTGACTTGGGATCAAGACACATCTACCTTTTCACCCAAACTACTAGTTCTTCCTGAACAGAAGTAAGGTGCAGTATAATAGAAGTACAAGGGGAAGCCTGTACTGATGCCCATCCTGTATAATTGTACTCTTTGGAAAAAAATAAGAAACGCTACTTATGAGCACAACTTATATTTACTTTTAAAATGCACCTGTCCTCACATCGTTTCACTTTACTGTGCCATCAGTGATGTCAGACACAGATAGTCATTTCTCTATCTTTCCCCCAGACATTTCCATCCTTTTTTTCAGTGTTGTTCATTGTCTCTGGGTAAGCCACTAAGCTTCTCCTTCTTCTTTTTTGTAAGCAACACCTACCACACACAATATAAAATAATAATAGCATAAGCAGAAGTTGGGAATAGTGTTTTTTTACTAAAAAGAAGAAATAAATATTTCTGAGTGATCCACAGTCATTAGATTGTGCACAGAGGAGATCTGAGTAACTGTATGATCTTTTAAGTCTTAACTTCATCTCTCTTCCTCTCCTCTTTCCTCTTATTGTATCAGGTGTTGGATGCAGTTTCAGCTTTCTGGCATTGCTTTCAAGTGGCATTGCAATTTATTTTGGGGCTTGGCAGCCCTGACTCAGAGGCTGAACTACAATAAATTAGCAGCACAGCTCAATGCTGGTTTATTATTCTCACATTATAAATTGTCATTGCCTAAGTTTCATTGTTTAGAATGGAAAAACACTTTTATGGTCAAAACATTAAACCAGGACACTCAGTGTTTCATTCCTGGGTCTGACACTTTCTATAGAATCATGCACAAGTCATTTAAAGTCTCATTGCTTCAGTTCAATTCCCCAGGGGTAAAAGATGATAATAATTCTCTTCCATCATGCTTAGGTCTTTCGGTATATATGCAGTGGAATCATCAGAGCAAGGTTGTGCAGTGCCTGGCCAACAGGATTGCTGATCTTTAGGTGACATGCAAAAGGGCCTGATCAGAAGTGGGTTGTTTGGGTGCCAATGCTATTCAAATAAATAGTAAAGAAATGTATAATTAAACAGGGAAATCAACTCAATCAGCATGCAGAATACTGAAAATATAGTACAAGACAACCATATAGGAAACATGAAGTGCTCTTCTCAATTTTGCTGAAAAATATATTAGCAATAACTGGTTGGCAGTAAAAAGTCATGGAAAGTAGTTTAAAATTGAGGAGTTTACAGCTCAAGCTACTGAAATCATGTACTAAGAGAAAAACAACGTTTTCTGGGAAGAAAATCACTTTAGAGGTATGGGAGGGCATGTTTAACAGCTCAGGTTATGGGCATGCTCTACTCTAGATTACATCTTTGCCAGCTACTTCTGAAGTAGTATTGAAAGCTGTAGTAGGGAAAATCTGGTCAGCTAGGACTTACAATCTAGCACATAAATTACTGCCATTGACTACATACACTTCTAATGCAATAAAATGGATAGGTCACTAGGAATAACTAAGCAACTAAACATTCCAATTGGTGGGCAGACAATTCCTACTGGCAGACCACTCCAATGGCTGTTACAGCTGTGATCTTTATTTCTAGTTTCCATGACAAAATAGGTGTGTCCTCAGGTCAGACCCTATTAGGTTGATTGGATGTATGCAATGTGGACTAAAAAAATCTCTAGTGGCTATATAAACAAGCCAAATAATAATCAATCATGGGGAATAAAAACAATCCAAAAAAGAAAAAGTAGTCTGAAAAAGAGTCTGAAAAAGTAGCAGAGAACTAATCTTCATTTTAATTTTTCACTGAAGTTGTTTTTGCCTAATCCTCTCTCAATATCAAGAGCAAAATTGCAGCAAGATATATAAACTTTGCAAAAAATGCAGTTCTAATTGGTGCTTTTCACAGTAGTTTCAGCAACCCACACATTTAACTCTTCCACATGTAATAACCATATTAGTAAGTTAACAGAATACCTTCCAAATGAGATAAAACAAGTTTTGTTAGATAGGAAAACAAGTAAGAAGTTACTCAATTTACACACAAATTTGCAAGAATGTAATCTGTACTTTCTTTATTTATCTCTTATTTTTCATATGATTTAGCCAACTCTCTCTTTCCTTCTGCTGAGTTGTGTTTAAAGGTATTTTGTCTTCATTAGTGTTCTTTATTTCAACAACAACATAATGCTTTATAAGATAAATGGTAAAAAGCAAATAAATGGCAAAAAAGTGGTAAGAAGTTCAACAAGGGAAGCCAGCTTCTACTATCTCTGTAGCATTTTGTGGAACTGGAAAGCAATGGCTAGAAGTTTGGAAGTATTAAAGCTACTGCCGATGAAGTGCAATCAACACAAATTGCCTGGCTACCACTGATACTCAAAATGAAATACAATACATAGTTTAGTTTTGTTTTTTAAATTGCAAAAAACTAAAGGAATGCCATTTTTAGCAAATATTGTCATCTGTGGAGTAAAGATTGGAGTGCTATTATGCAGCCCTTTATTAATGTGCTGTATAGAAGGTGTGGAAAGTTGCCACAATTGCTGAACTCTTTGCACTTAGGAAGCAAGAGGACTGGTGAGACAAGTAGACGTGTTAGTGGTCTTGCCTTGCCATCACTTCATATCTTCTACTAGAATTGATTTGGCAGGCAAGTCCATTCTAAATTCTATTAATGGGTGACACAGGGACTATCTTCTCCTTGTGTTCATGCTTGGAGTCATTGTTTCTGTGAGCTTCAACACCCCTGTGAGTGCCTGGTGGAAGGGTTCTCCTGGCAGACACAGTTTAAACTACTCTATGTGTATAAATACACACATATATATTCTGATGTATTATAATACATAATCTATATTATAATGTGTATTAATTCGTAACTATGAGTTAGAGCAGTGGTTCTCAACCTATTTGCCATAGTGGGCTTACTTGCAGCTCTCAATGTGTTATGTGGGCCATACCCCACAGCTGAGGGCTGCCAGGGCATTGGGGCCAGGGCCATGGCCTGCAACCCCTCCCCCACCAGCAATACCTGAGCCCCAGGTGCCACCTGCACAAGGTGGCCATTGTTGCGGCCGGAGCAGAGTGTGGAACCCAACTCCCCACCACCCCACCATTGGAGTGGAGCCCATGGGAGAGGTGAATGTGGGCTGCCTGCTGTGGGCTTGGTGCTCCCTACCCTGCTGCCTTCCCACTGGGGCCTCCACAGCACAGCAGGTAGTACCTAGCAACAGTGGGCAGGGAGGCTCAGTATTTCTGCTGGAAGCCCCATGCCAGGCATGCCACCATTGTGAGGCACCTCTTGCCCACCCAGCAGCAGCACCAGCATGGAGTTGTGCCCCCCCACTGCTGCTGAGTGGGCAAGGGGCACCTTGCCATGGCAGCATGGCCAGTGTGAGGCTCCTGGCAGCACCACTGAGCCTCCTTGGCCCACTCTGCTGTGGAGGCCTCTGAGGGAATGGCAGTAGGGTGGGGAGCCCTGAGCCTGCACCAGGCAACCTGTACCTGTCCTGCACACAAATCTGGGGGGCAAGTGCTCCCCCATTCCTCCCTCCATGGGAGTGCACACAGAAACAGGGAGCTGTCCTACCCCGCTGCCTCCTCAGATAAGCTGCCTGTGGCTCTGTTTCACTCCCAGGCTGGGTCCCATGGCCACACATTTCTGCCCTGGCCCTGGGCCTAATGCACTGCCCCAGCTGGGCAGCATCCCTGGGCCCTGCCCTGTCCTTCTCTACTCTTCCCTTTCCTCCATCCCTCACCATGAGGGCCTCGATCTGTCAACCCCACCCCTCCACAAAAAGACTTACCTGCCAGGAGCTGTGGGAGCTGCTCTCCACACTACCTGGCTGCCATATGCATGTGTACATGTGCAAATGCACATGCACCCCTGCCTCCTACCTCCCTCCTCCCACTCCCCCAAGCCCCAAGCAGCCCCTTCCAGGCTGGAATTCTCCCAGCCTGCAATGGAAAATGTGTCATTTCCCATGCTTTTCTCCCTAACAAACCGGAGGCAGCAATCTCTATTTTTTTTAACAGGATGTCACATGGGCCACAGCAGTGTGCTGATTGGGCCACATGTGGCCCATGGGTTAGAGCATGTCACCTTCCATTGAATGGAAAAATAATTCCATTGGCAGAAAATTTTGTACTTGAAATAAAAATATACATTGGCTTTAGCAAATTAATTTTGGCTTCAGAAACGTACCTGCCTGGTGTCTACACCTGGGTGAATTGAGAAGCAGCCTTCAGAGTAACACAAATCCAGTGTAGATATACTCTGGTTTTCTTCATAATCTTTTATTGGAACTCACAAGAGGAAAACTCTTTCATAAGGAAACTATTCTGTTTCAAATTCCAACATCTAAAACTGCAACTAAACATTCTAAATATAAGTTAAAAACAGAAATGTAACACGTGTATCAGTAGCGGCCTTAGGGGAGGGCAAACCAGGTGACCACCTGGGGCTCCACACCTTATAAAAATAAAAAATAATTACACCAAATATTTGTATTATCAATATTGTTTTAAAATACTTTCATTGCAGTTTTATGGATATGGCAAAGTGAAATTGAAATGGAAAATGTCCGACTTGCTTATAGGTCATCAAAACTAAGTCTCTAAAGGGCCCCACATGACTATTGCCCAGGGTCCTGACAACCTTAAGGCCACCACAGCATGTATACTCATAATATTCAAATATTCCTGGATAATCACTTTATAAATTACCAGATCCTAATCCCGCAAGTCCTTAGTACATGAGGAGTCCTTATTCCAGTAGACCCACTGTGCCAAACTTGAATCCTCAATCCAGAATTTAAGATGAATCCATTCGCCAATATGAATTTATTCATATTGGAGAATGTATAGGTTATTAATATGTTTGATAACCTACATAGCTGAAACTGCAATACAAATTGTAACTTCAATTCCTTATGTCATCTATTAGGAAAGTATGGTTTTGAAAGACATGGTCCTTCTTTAATACAATACTTATTGTCTTGCAAACACTAACCTCTTCCTTAATATACCATCATTAGAACATTTTTTTTCCTTTTTTTCAAAAGTAAGACTACTGGTGTGGGGGGTGAGTTAGAATTCTAACCTAGGTCCTAAAAAATTAGGTGAAGGTGGGCTTCATGACTACAGTGGTAAATGATTGGAGTAGAAAGGTTTTCATGTTTCGATCATTTCAAATTTAATCCAGTTTGTTACCATTTGTACATGAAAACATAAACTTATAAATGCTTGCCTTATTTCCTCACACTGGATTATTAGGAGTATTTAGGATTCTAGTTTAAAAGAAATGAAATACTAATATAATGCTATGGTATATTTTTTTAAAAGGAGTTTGAAAAATCAGCAACATAACTTTACTTTATATGAACCCCAATGAAAGTATAGCCCAATAGCAATTGCATAAGTATGGGGGGATTACATTGTAAAAATGAAGTAAACAAGCAGCAAAAAAGCAAAAATTCAAATGTGTAGTCTCAGTAGTATGATACTGAAGTCTGTTCACACAATATATCAAAAACATTTTTAAAAGCCTTCAGTGTATTCCTTTCCTCTCTCTATGATCTAAATCAGGGCTGTCCCAGAGGCTGTATGTGGTCTGTGGGCTGCATGTGGCTTCTGAGCAGTTAATGTGAAGCAGTTAATGTGGGCCGCAGAAGCTGTCTCTCCCACTATTGTGAGGCAGGGATTGTTGGGGGTCTGGGCACCACCTATGCAGTTTGTATGACTGGGGGCAGTCGTCTGTGTTCAGCAGTTCAGGCCATGTAATGGGGGGGAGGAGGGGTAGAAGGCCCATGTACCATCTGAGCAGCCTGTGTGATGAAGGGAGGGATCCTGCAGAGAGGGGAGGTCACTCCCATAGTGTACAACCTACGCAGTGTGAGGCCAGCTTGGGGCCACACTCAGCACAGTGTGCAGTCACCAGCTACATGGAGGTTGGACAACCCTGATCTAAACTTACATTGTAACACAGCAGTATTATATCAAAGTAGGGCACAGCAGTCCAGCTCCATACCCAGGCCAATGGAACAGTGTCTGGGGCAGTGCCATCCTCTGCCATGTCAGAAGTACAGGTACTCCTCACTTAACGTAGTCCCGGTTAACATTGTTTCGTTATTATGTCACTGATATATTAGAGAACATGCTCATTTAAAGTCACACAGTGTTCAGTTATAACATTGCTTGGCTGCCGCCTGCTAATAGGTAACAGTTGTGACATAATAGAATTTGCTTAACATCGTGTAGCTTAAAGGTGCATTTTTCAAGAATCTATCTACAACATTAAGCAAGGAGTAGCTGTACCACCAATTGTGGTGGTACAGTCTATCACCACTGAGGCAGCACTGGCTACATCTGTGCCCTTTTCAGTTATGCTTCTCTATTCAAGGACCAATCCTGTGAACTTTTAAGCCCCACTTCTAAGATCAGGGTGCTCAGCCTCCACTGCTAGTGTCTTAACACTTCATAGGATTAGACCCTAACAGTCATTCTGCAATGGGTGACATGTTCCAAATAATACAAAATAGATAATGTTTCTTGAATTAATACTTATTTCAAGCACACCATATCCCATTATTTATTCATTGTATTTATTTTTCTAATGACTATAGCAATGTTACTACCACAATAATTAAACAGAATAGGGTGCAATGGTCAAGATAGAAACAATCATTTTGCCATTAACCCAATGGCTAGCCAACTGTCTGTCTAATCTGCTCTTGAAAATGTTGAGGTGTACAGATTCTTCAGGTAGCTTGTTCCAATACATGACCATTCTCATAGTCAGAAAGTTCCTCCTAACTGTCAACCTGAACTTTCTGTGCTGCAGTTTGAATCCATTGCTCCTAGTCCTGTGCCATATGGCCGGGCAATAAATAATTCTTTATATGTATATTGCCTCCTCAACATTAGAAATAGGGGTGTGCGAAACAGGCCCTATTCGATTTAGATTCGGATTCGGCCTGAATCAGGAATAGTGATTCAATTAATTGATTTGGATCACTGTCCTTGATTCGATTCAGCCAAATCTGAATCTGAAGATTTGATGTTGATTCAGAGAATCAGTGATTCAGACACAATCACAGCTTTAAATGTTTTTTCTACATACCTTGAGGTACCAGTGCAGCTTGTGAACACTGCAACACTGGGGTGATTGAAGTGTCCCACAGGAGTGCAGGGGGCCCCTCCATGTGTTTGGAGCTGAACCTGGAAGTGGACCAAAAGTAGTTCCGGTCCACTTCTAGGTCCACCGGGGAGCGCATGGGGGGGCACCCCACACCCCCCCCAGCTTGGCAATTGGCCACAGGGGGACCCTGGGTGCCCCCCCAGACCCAGGAGGCATCAGTCGCCGAGCCAGGGAGGTGCAGGAGGTGCACTCCAGTGGGATGCTCTATCCCCCCCAGCATCGCAGCATTCATAAACCGTCTGCTACCTTGAGGTATGTAGAAAAAACATAACTTTAAATGTTTTTAAACACTCCCCAGCGTGCTCAGCAGCAGACCTGATAGTGGACTAGAAGCACTTCCAGTCCACTTCTGGGTCTGTCAGGGAGCATAGTGGAGGGTCCCTCTGCACCCGCCCAGCTCAGCGACTGGTGCCTCCTGGGTCTGGGGGGGCACCCGGGGTTCCCCCGCAGCCAATCGCTCAGCCAGGGGGCACGGGGGCACTGCCCCGTATGCTCCCCAGTAGACCCGGAAATGTTCCAGAAGGGTTCTGATTCAATTCAAAGAGATTAAAGGGTCCTCTGATTCAGTTTGGATTCGGAGATTCGGACACCAAATGGGGCGAATCTCTGCCAAATCAAATCAGGGACTGAAGCTTCTCACAGCCCCAGTGAGAAGCTCTGGAAAGAAAAGAGCTTCCTCATATAACAGGAACACAAAACACCAGGAATGTGAGTTAAATGGTATTTATGTATATAGATTATGTAATAGACGTGGAAACTATCCAGCTATAAGTCATTCAGACATCCTTCAAAGAACAAGTCATCCTTTCTACTATGAAGTATTTCCCCAGAGGTAAAGCTGCTGTCAGCCCCCCAACCCATTTAAAGAGATTTAAAGAAAGTTGTCCCAGCACCACTGAAGAGAATTCATAGGTCTCCACGCATGCAAAGGCTAAGAGAAAGTTTCTAAAGTCAGAGTCTCAGGCATTGGTAGCCCAACCCCATTTTACTTGTGTAGAAAGTGAAGGTATTTCTTCATCTGCTTCCAAGACCAATTTATCAGGAAACTGATTCCGTTAGCTTTTGATTATCTGTATGAAATGTCTGCCGAGCTGTGAGAACATGAATTTTACAACCCAACCTAACTTCCAGTTACCTAGACTACTGAAAGGAAGGGGAAAAAAAGCAGGTTTGGCCAATGTGGTAGTGATGGTAAAACTATTTCTAAGTTATGAAAAGCAACAACCATGATGTCCACAGCAACACACGATTAATCTGGTCCTACTCTATCCTCAAGAGGGAGAGGAAGAATATTTTATTCTTAGAATGACATTTCAAAGAAAAAGGCTCTTATAAACCTTCTCACTGGGAACACAGGAGCCAAAATATTTTTGCTACACCTTTGTTGTCCCTCTAGTCATTGTAGAGCTCTCTGCTCAAGATCAGAAGTGTGAATACCCACAAGCAAGGGAAAGACTCCATACTCCATTAAGGAAACATAGGTTTTCTTTCCCTTCTTTGCCCCTAACTTTTGAAATTGTAGTAGTATACTATAACTAGAAAATATGTACTGCTGATTAAGTGTTGAGGGAGGATGGCACCAGCTTCCTGGTTCATTCTGAAACAGCATTCAGAGGTAAAACAGGAATGCTAATCTCCAAGTTTTGTAACCAGTATGTCAAACGAGTTTCTGAACAGGTGTGCTGAGCCATTACCCTTTTACCCTGAAAAAACAGGACAGATTTACAAATATTTTCTACTAATATAGGCAGAAAGAAGAATGCATTATGCATTTCAAACTGCAGACAGTGTGTAGGTGTTTAAATATCTAGATAATAATGTATAATGCATTAACTAAGCCTTGCATTGTGTTCATTTATGTACTGATTTGCAAAATTCAGCAAGCCATAATGGTTCATCTGGTGTAACTCAGTGAGGTTCTACTTCAATAAAAAAACTAAATGAAATACTAAAATGTAAACCTTTACTTTTCTAGCCTGCATAAGAATATTAACCTTAGTCTGATCATCAGGGATCCTGCTTTTCCCTGATTAAAAAAAAAACCCTCAATTTTCAGATTAAAAAAAGCAATCCAAAACCCAAATGTTTCCATGATTAAAATTAAATACGACTAATATATAGATATATGGAATGGTGGTGTTTCATTTTAATCACAGAAAAATGTGGATTTGGTTGGGTTTTTTTAATCCAAAAATTGCGGATTTTTGTTTAATCAGAGAAAACCAGGATCCCTGCTGCTCACGTTTCCACATACTCATGTTCCAAACTAGAGGCTTTATACCTTGATTAACTTATATTAACATTAATGTCTAACATAGCTATTTACAGATGAGAAGCATATAGCCATTCTGTTAACTGCTGTCTGGCAACAAGGACCAGGATCAATTTCTAGGGGTGTCTGCTAGCAAAGTTACATAAAATTGGCTTGAACCCTAACCTAAAAACCTGGAAGAATTACAATATATCATCTGGGCACTAATACAAAACTTTAGCTGTCACAAACAATTAGTCCTGAGGGGGTGGTGAGGTTATTAAACCAGGCTATTAATAACTGGGAAAGAAAAATTAATAATTACTAATTTTTTCCATGAAAAATTACCAGTTACTAAGATTACTCATGTGGTCCTCTTGCAATAGTCCATAATGAGCTCACTGCTCTAAAAAAAATGAGGTGGCAGCCAGCCACTACGATCTCCCTTACTTGTCTTTCACTCACAGTTTGTTGTCCTCGCTTAGAGAAGACCAACTTGCAATCAGGGTGAAACATGAATGGTGCGTGCTCCTGGCAGCTGGGGGGGCATGGCTGCGCTGGGGGTAGCAGGAGCCTGGTGGCACTGAGTGGGGAATTCCCGCAGATGCCACTAGCACTGTTGGCAGTGGAAGGGTGGCAAGTACCTTTTTGCAGGGGGTGAACTGCCATGCGTGCACCTCCTACGCATCGCCCCTGGGGTGATATCTTGTACCTGTTAGAGTGTTTAGGAGATCTACTACCTATGCCCACTGAGACAACCTTCAATGATGCCTGCTTTCTGGCCCCTGCTCTCAAAACATTCAATGGTTCCCAGACCACATTATCATGGCCTCAATATTAAAAAGTAAGAAATATCTACAAATTTACTCTCAATCTTATTTTTTGGGGTGATATCTTTTATTGGACTAACTGTATAGTTGGGAAAAATTTTGACAAGCTTCAAATGCAAGACATTCTGCAATTCAAAACAGGTAAGACCTGCTGAAGAATGTCAATAAACGATATAATTCCAAGAAATCCTTGCCTCTTGCATAATCACACCTACAACATCACTCTTACCATATCTTAATTTTTAACACTGGCTAATTTCAGAACATACTTTTCTGACTAAAATCCCTATAAATAATACATATTGTATAATATATAAGGAATCTATTAAAAAAATTTAAGCAGATTGGGGTGAGACTGTAGTTGCAAGATAGCTGTCTTATCACTGAGCCCATAATCTTCTAGTTATATTAAAATGATCAGCTCCTGACTATATGATAAGCTCTTAGGATATGAGGTTTCGTGACCTCAAGGAGTTAGTCATTCATGTGCTTAAGTGTTTGTAGGATTACTCACAAAAATACCTGTCTCAAAAGCTAAAATTAACACCTAAATACTGTCTAAATGATTAACGATGGATTATAGTGATGGAAAAGGTAAAAAAGATTCAAGAATCATCAATGAATTCACCTAAGCAGTCACTGAAAGACCCAACTGCCCCAGTGTAGAACCTAGCTAGAAAAAATAGAAAAAAATAATCAGATATGAGGCACACTAAAATGTCATATTCATGACCCTTCTAGAAAGTCTACAACTATTAAATCTCACATGGCATACCTTAAAGAACCTTCCTGCTTGAAATCACTGAGTTTTGGGGTGATATTGTCATTATGAAAAACAGAGTAGATAAACATAAACAAAAGTCAATTTACCAGGAAATCACCAGCTTTGTTTAACAGGACTCATTAAAAGGTCTGACAGTACAAATGCAATTAGTTTCCCACAAATATTGCTACATGTAGCAGTTAAATTGACCTTCTGTTCCTCTCACATTAATAACAGGACTTACAAATCAGACTGAATAAAGGCATGAAGTGACAAAGCCGGGCCCACTGATTCACTCTATATTACTTGTATCTGAATCCAGCCCTTAGGGATAAGGAAGTAAGACTGAAAATGTAAATCATATGAATCATAAAGAATTAAACATCAGAAGGCAAATAAAAATAACCTAAAATTATTTTTTAAATCTTGTTTTTAAAGAAATAATGTAATGTTTATAGCCTGACAGATACTTACAGTTGACAATAGTGTGATAAACCTACACCTGTGTAAAATTGATGTAATTACGAATGAGGGCTGCATGGATAAAGATTTTCTTGGCTGATACTGATAGCCAATTGTCAACCAACCATATTGACTGATGCCAATCCAGTAACTGATTTACTCTGGTTAAATCGGTGGGGCAGGGAGCAGGACAGAGCTGGAGGGAGAAAAAATGATTTGCGGGGCTGAGCACGCATGCTCATGTTTGCCCCCAGCAGGTAAGTCTGTGGGGGAAGGGATGCGGGGAGGGAGTGGGGCTCATGCAGGTGCAGGGGCAGGGGCAGGCCCTGCACAGCTGGGACGGGGTGGGGCAGGGTGCGGGATGGAGCTGCAAGTGGCTCATCCAGGCGGTGCCCAGCATGGGGAAGGGGTGGTGGCTCTACTGCTGCACACCCTGGGAGGGCACTGGAGGTGCGTGCCCCTTGATCTGCGTGCAGTGCGGAGTGGGCTGCAGCTGCAGGTTGGGGCTCAGTCCCATGCCCCACCCTGGATGTACAGGGCCTGCCCCTGCCCCAGGCCCACTTTCTCTGTCACTGCTGCACACACTCCCCACCTCTACTGCAGCTGCCTGAAAACCTGTCGCTGCCCCATGTTTGGGGGAGCTAAGCCCTGTAAGTCCCCCCTTCTGCCACCTATAGCCATGGGTAGCTTATCCAGGAGGTGTGGGAGGGTGGCTTCCCACCACTGTGCACACCACCTGGGGGAAAGCATGGTGGCGGGGGGATATGCCCACCCAGATTTGTGTGTAGGGCTGCCCTCTGTGGGTTTGGGACTCTCCACTCTGCTGCCTTTCCCTTGGGAGCCCCGCACTGGCTGTGCACCCCTTGGCTGCCTGGCAGCAGTTGGAGGCAACAAGTTGTGCTCCCCACACCAGGCAGGTAGGGGGCACACAGCTAGTGTGGGGCTCCCAGGGCAAAGGCAGCAGGGCAGAGAGCCCCAAGCCCACAGTGGGCACCCTGCATCTGCCGTCACTCCCCTCGGCTCTGCTCTGCTCAAAAGCATCCCTGTGTTTAAAAATGGTGGTAGCAGTGCTTGAACTAAAGCTCATTCACTGTGGGCTTGGGGCTGTCTGCCCTTCTTCCTTTGCCCTGGGAGCTCCACACCCCTCAATTGTTTTTAGTACAAAACAATAAACTCTGGAGCTCATGCAAAGCAATACATTCTGGAGCAGTTTATGCTGGAATAAGCTGCTCCTGGGCACATTATCTACATGTATGCCTGAGACAGCAGCAATTTGAGCCAAGCCCAAGCAGGCTGGCTAGGCTGACCAGGCACAATTTATGCCCACAGTCAGCATCTACACATGCATTTCAATGCAGTAAATTACTCTGCTGTAAGATAGCACTGTCAGTTATTCATGCTTCCAGTAAGCCCAGCCAACCAGGGGACTGGTATGCCCTGTTTCAAATTACTCCGCCATTAATAATATTGTCCCTGACTGTACTATCTTATGGGGGAGTCAGTTTACTGTGCTCTAATACCAGTACACCTGTAGATAGTGGTGCTTTACTTAGGAGCTAATTTGTCTACTCCACAGTAAAGTGCATCTGTAGATGCACCCAGGATTCTTTTTTCACTGTTTTGGGTCTTTTATGCAGATATTAAAATAACAATACTATCCACTAAGCTCAGGCTTCTTTTCCTGTCCTCTTTTTCGCTTTGCCTACTGCTGCCTTTTCATTTCAACTTTGCTTTTACTAAGCATGCTTTTACAGAATCTGTGAAGGCATGCACCACTGGCAAAAAACCAGACATGTCTGCACTATGTGCAACAGTGTGAATACAGATTTTTCCTCCTTTACTCTTGTGTGACTACTATAGTCTTAAGTGTTATTTTTAAACATAAGTTAATCATTTCCAGACAGAAATCAGAGAATCATAGAAAATTAGGACTGGAAAGGACTTTGGGAGGTCATCCAGACCAACCCCCTGCTCAAAGCCAGGACCATCCCCAATTAGATCATCCCAACCAAGGCTTTGTCTAGCCGGGTCATAAAAACCTCCAAGGATATTTGCAAAATAAATAAATAAATAAATAAATTCTTTGGGAAAAACAAAACAAAAATAATATAATGTTTTTGCGATTTCTTAGCTGGTTTAATAAAAGATATCATTTCTGAAACAAAATTTCTAGAGTTTTGCATTTCTTTCTTTGCAAACTTTCAGCCACAAGCACCCTTCATCACCAGGGATCCTGGTTTTCTCTGTTTAAAAAAAGAATCCCAATTTTTGGTTAAAAAAAAGTAACCCCACATCCACATTTTTCTGTGATGTAAGTGAAACACCATTAATAGATAGATAGATAGATAGATAGATAGATAGATAGATATCTATAGTGATGTTTCATTTACATCATGGAAAAATATGGATTTGGGGTTGTTTTGTTTTTTTAACTGAAAATTGGGGATTTTTTTTAAATCAGAGAAAACCAGGGTTTCTGTTCATCAGGCACAGGAGATTGCAAGGATTGTAAAAGTTCTAGGTACAGATGAAAATTGGGAATTGCACTACCTATGTCTGTATAGGCCGGGGGTACTCTGCTAGCTCAGGCCAAGACTCTTTGGGGTAAAAGGGACTTCCAAGGGAGATTCCACCACCTCTCTGGGTAACCTGTTCCAATGTTTTACTACCTGCTTAGTGAGAAAATTCTTCCTAATATCTAACCTAAACTTCCCTTGCTGCAACTGGAGACAATTGCTGTTTGTTTTGTCATCTGCCACCACTGAAAACAGTCCAGCTCCATCCTCTTTGGAACCCCACTTCAGGTAGCTGAAGGCTGCTCACTCTTCACTTCTCATCTCACTCTTCTCTTCTCCAGAGTGGATAAACCCAGTTCCCTCTGCCTCTCCTCATAAGTCATGTGCCCCAGTCCCCTTAGAATTTCTGTTTTGCTCCGCTGGACTCTCTCCAATCAGTCCACGTCCTTTCCTGTAATAAGAGTGGAGCACAAAACTGAACACAGTAGTCTACATGTGGCCTTACCAGTGCTGAATAGAGGGCAATAATGACTTCCCTTGACCTGCTGACAACACACCTACCGATGCAGCCCAGTATGCTGTTAGCCTTCTCCATAAAAAGGGCACACTGTTGGCTCATATTCAGCTTATTGTCTACCGTAACCCCAGGTCCTTTTCTACAGAGCTGCTGCCCAGCCAGTCAACGCCCAGTGGTGCATGGGATTCTTCCATCCTAAGTGCAGGACTTTGCACTCATCCTTACACATAGTGCCCATATTTAAGAAAGGGGAAAAGGAAGATCCAGGGAACTATAGACCGGTCAGCCTCACCTCAGTCTCTGGAAAAATTGTGAAGCATATCCTCAAGGAATCCATCTTGAAGCATTTGGAGGAGAAGAAGGTGATTAGGAACAGCCAGCATGGATTCCTTTTGGCCCAATTCTTCAATTTGTCAAGGTCACTCTGAATCCTAGCCCTACCCTCCTGCATATCTACTACTCCCCGCAGTTTGATGTCATCTCCAAACTTGCTGAGTGTACATGACATCTTCCAGGTCGCTGATGAAAATATTAAACAAAACCAGCCCCAGGACCAACCTCTGGGGCACTCCACTTGAGACCAACTGCCAACTAGACATCAAACCACTGATTATTATCTTCTGATCCTGATGCTCCAGCCAGTTTTCTATCCACCTTACAGTCTGTTCATCCAGCCCATGCTTCCTTAGCTTGCCTACGAGAATATTGTGAAAGATCGTATCAAAAGCCTTGTACAATCAAAGTATACCACATCCATTGGTCTCCCCACATCCACAGAGGCAGTCATGTCATCATAGAAGGCAAGCAGGTTGACAAGGCATGACTTGCCCTTGGTGAATCCATGATGACTATTCCTAGTAATCACTTTCTTCTCCTCCAAGTGCTTCAAGATGGATTCCTTGAGGGTCTGCTCCATGATTTTTTCCAGGGACTGAGGTGAGGCTGAGTTCCTTGAATCCTCCTTCTCCCTTTCTTAAATATGGGCACTATGTTTGCCTTTTTCCAGTCATCCAGGACCTCTCCTGATCACCATGAGTTTTCAAAGATGATGACTAGCAGCTCTGCAGTCACATCAGCCAACTACTTCAGCACCCTAGGATATAGATTCATAGATGTTAGGGTTGGAAGGGACCTCAATAGATCTTCAAGTCTGACCCCCTGCATAGGCAGGAAAGAGTTCTGGGATCAGATGTCCCCAGCCAGATGCCCATCTAACCTCCTCTTGAAGACCCCCAGGGTAGGGGAGAGCGCCACCTCCCTTGGGAGCCCATTCCAGATTTTGGCCACTCTAACTGTGAAGAAGTTCTTCCTAATGCCCAGTCTAAATCTGTTCTCTGCTAGCTTATGGCCATTATTTTTTGTCACCCCCAGGTGCGCCTCGGTGAGTAGAGCCTCACCAATTCCCTTCTCTGCCCCCATGATGAATTTATAGGCTGCCACAAGGTTGCCTCACAACCTTCTCTTGAGGAGGCTGAAGAGGTCCAGGCGCCCTAGTCTCTCCTCGTAGGGCTTGGCCTGCAAGCCCTTAACCATACGAGTGACCCTTCTCTGGACCCTCTCCAGGTTATCCACATCTCTCTTGAAGTGTGGTGCCCAAAACTGCATGCAGTACTCCAACTGCGGTCTGACCAGTGCCTGATAGAGGGGAAGTATCACCTCCTTGGCTCTGTTTGTCATGCATCTGCTGATGCACGATAAAGTGCAGTTAGCTTTTCTGATGACTTCATCACACTGCTGACTCATGTTCATCTTGGAGTCCACTAGGACTACAAGATCCCTTTCCACTTCCGTGCTACCGAGCAGGTAATTTCCTAGGCAGTAGGTGTGCTGGACATTTTTCCTCCCTAGGTGCAGCACTTCACATTTGTCCTTGGGATATATCCCATCTGGCCCCATGGACTTGTATAAGTCCAGCTTTTCTAAATAGTCCCTAATTTGTTCTTTCACCACTGTTGGCTGCTACCCTCCTCTCCAAACTGTGCTGCCTGGTGCAGTACTCTGGGACCTGACCTTGCCTGTGAAGACTGAGGTGAAAAAGGCATTGAGTACTTCAGCCTGTTCTGCATCCTTTGTTACTAGGTTGCCTCCCCCATGCAGTAAGGGACCCACACTTTCTCTAATCTTCTTCTTGTTACTGACATACTTGTAGAAACCCTTTGTGTTCCTCTTCTTATCCCTTGACAGCTGAAACTCCAACTGTGCTTTGGCTTTCCTGACTTTATCCCTGAATGCCCAAAAAATACTCCCATACTCTTCCCTAGTTGTTTGTCCAAGTTTCCCCTTCTTGTAAGCTTCCTTTTTGTGTTTTAGCTTACTGATGAATTCCTTGCTAAGCCAAGCTGGTCTTCTGCCATACTTGCTAATATTCCTGAACATTGGGATGGTTTGTTTTGGCACTCTCCATAAGGCTTCCTTGAACTACAGCTCTCCTGGACACCTCTTCCCAACAGACCAGCTTCCCAGGGGATCCTGCCCATCAATTGCCTGAGTGAGTTGAATTCTACTTTTCTGAAGTCCAGGGTTCTTACTATGCTGTTCTCCATTCTTACTTTCCTCAGGATCCTGAACTCAATCAGCTCGTGGTTGCTGCTGCCCAAGTTGCCATTCACTACTACATTCCCCACCAGTTCTTCCCTGTTTGTGAGCAGAAGGTCAAGAACAGCATGGCTCCTAGCTGGCTGCTCCAGCACTTGCATCAGGAAGTTGCCCCCTGCACTCTCCAAAAGCTTCCTGGATTGCCTTCCCACTGCTGTATTGCCCTCCCAGCATATGTCAGAGTGATTGAAGTCCCCCATATGAACTAGGGTTTGTGACTGGGAAACTTCTGCTAGATGTATGAAGACAGCCTCATCCACCACTTCCACCTGGCCTGATGGTCTATAGCAGAACCCCACCATGACATCACCCTTGTTGCTCACTCCTCTGACCCTAACCCAGAGACTCTCAACAGGCTTATCTCCAGTTTCATACTGGAGCTCTGAGAAGTCATATGGCTCTTTTACATAAAGGGCAACTCCTCCTCCTCTTCTCCCCTGCCTGTCCCTCCTGAACAGTTTATACCCATCCATGACAGTGGTCCAGTCATGAGAGCTATCCCACCAAGTCTCTTTTATTCTAATCATGTCATAGTTCCATGATTGTGCAAGGATGTCCAATTCTTCCTGCTTGTTTCCCAGGCTCCATGCATTCATGTACAGGAATCTAAGATAATTAGTCAATTGCCCTGATTTCTCAGGAAGAATGACAACACCTCCCATCTTGCCTCCTCCTGCTTGCTCTTCGTTCAGGTCACCCACTTTTCCACTTACCTCAGAGCTTTGGTCTCCATCCCCCGGTGAACCTAGTTTAAAGCCCTCCTCATTAGGTTAACAAGACTGTCTGTGTAGATGCTCGTTCCTCTCCTCATCAAGTGGATCCCATCTCTTCCCAGCAATCCTTCTACATGGAACATCATCCCGTTGGTCAATGAAGGCAAACGCTGCTGGCAATACCACCTGTGCATTCAGGCACTGGTCTGCAGGATGTGTCTGCTCCTGCTTAGGCCCTTTCTGGAGATCCTGGGGTCAAAAAACACCATGTGGAAAAAGAGCAACAGGGCACACATGGTGGCAATGCATGCTATCCAAAACCAGAGCCTAGGCAGCCAGAGCCATGCTCTGGCTGCTGGCCAGGCTCCCAGCTGCAGGAGTGCCATGGCTGTAGCTTCCCTGCCCCACAGGACCCCAGGTAAGGCTGCTGTGCCCAGCACAATTGCTGGCTCCAACCCCTCTTACCCCACCTGTGGTAATCTGCCCTGTGCCAGAGGGCGCATGGCATGGGCATTCCCCAGGAGCAAGTAGTAGCAGCACAAGGTGTACTGCTGCTACTTGTCCCTGGGGAAACAAATGTCTGTGCTCGTGTGGACATGGCGTAAGAGCCTTTGTCAAGGCAGAGGTCTGTCCAGCTGTCCCTTGCTTCTCTAAATCTGTGGTTTTCAATCTGTAGTCTGCAGACCCCCGGGGGTCTATAGGGTATGTCTAAGGGGTCCGTGAAAGATGATGACAATCAATCAAAGCATGTGAATACCCACACTTACAGTTAAACAGGGTCTGCATCTTCTTTTGAATATTTTTAGGGGTCCACAAGTGCAAAAAGGTTGAAAAGCAGTTGTCTCAGCTATAAAGACCCTTATTGTCCTTATGGAAGGCAATTGAGGGAATTGAGCTTATTTTGTCTAGAGAAGAGAAGACTGAGACAGGATTTAATACTGGTCTTCAACTACCTGAAGGGAGGTTCAAAAGTGGATGGAGCTAAACTGTCCACAATGGTGGTGGCAGATGACAGAACAAGGAGCAACAGGCTCAATTTGCAGCAAGGGAAGTTTAGGTTAGTTATTAGGATTATTTTTCTCACTAGGTAGTAAAACACTGGAACAGGTTACTCAGAGAGGTTGTGCACTCTATTCTTTTTAAGACCTGGTAGACAAAGCCTTGGCTAGGATGACCTAGTTGGGGCTCGTCTTGCTTTGAGCAGGGGTTGGACTAGATGACCTCCTGAGGCCCCTTCCAACTCTAATTTTCTGTGATTCTAGGCTGGGAGCTTACACACAGCTGGAAGAGCTGGGCTTTGGAGCCTGGGTTAAGAAGTCCCTTGTACCCCAACGAGTCCTGGCCTGAGCAAGGAGGGTACCAATGTCCTATACAGACATAGCTAGTGCAATTCCCGATTCTCATCTCTACCTAAAACTTTTACAATCCTTGTAATCTCCTGTGCCTTATGAACAGGGACCCTGGTTTTCTCTGATTTAAAAAAGTCCCCAATTTTCAGTTAAAAAAAAACAACACACCCAAATCCACATTTTTCCATTATGTAAATGAAACATCACTATCTATCTAGCTATCTATTGAGATATATATATATATAGATCTAACTATATGTATATATAGCTATAGATATAAATATCTATATCTATATATAGAGATATATAGATATATAGCTATTTATATATATTTATATTAATAAATATAAATATTTATTAATATAAATAGAGATATTTATATCTATATCTATATAGATATTTATATCTATATCTATATATAGATAGATAGATCTATATATCTATATCTAGAGATAGATGTAGATTTAGCTTTAGATATAGATAGATAGTATATATATACATACACATATATATACAGAACTGTCCATAGGGGGAGGCATATTGGGGCGACCACTCTGGGCCCCACGCTTTGGGGGGCTTTACAGAGTGAAGCAGAGCAGTGGTGGCGTGGAGCCAGGCAGAGTGGTGGCTCTGCATCTAGCCGCTCGCTCCCTACTCCCTGCTGCTGATGCGGTCGCTGGAATTGGCAGTGGCAGCTTCGGAGCTGTGGCCCGGTTCGGAGCGGGCCCTGGACCCCACACCCTGCCTGGGCTCCCCACGCCCTGGGCCCCATACCCTGCTCAGGTCAGCTCTGTAGATACATATACATATATATATATGTATGTATGTGTGTGTGTGTATATATATATATGTGTGTGTGCGCGCGTGTGTGTGATGTAAATGAAACACCACTGATATATAATACGTGTGTATATGTGTGTGGTGTTTCATTTACATGACAGAAAAATGTGGATTTGGGGTTACATTTTCAACCAAAATTTGTTTTTTTTTAAATCAGAAAACCAGGATCCCTGCTGATGAAGGGCGCCTGTGCCTGAAAGCCTGCAAAGAAAGAAATGCCAAACTCTAGAACTCTTGGTTCAGAAATGATACCTTTTATTGGACCAGCTAATAATCGCAAAAACATTATCTTATTTTTTTTTTTTTGGTTTTGTTTTTTCCCAAAGAATTTATTTATTTATTTTGCAAATCTCTAGTTGGTGTAATGAAAGATATCACCTCAGCCAGAGCCACGAGTTCCGAGCCCATCTGGCTAGGAGGCATGTGGTTACCTTCTGCCAGCCATCGCAGCTCCATGCCCCAGCGGGGGGACGGAGAAAACCCCAGAGCCCCATTATGCTAAGGAGGCTACTTCCATTGGCGGCTGGCAAGGAGAGGTCCCCGCGCCGTCACTGGGGTATGCTAATGAGGGCCGATCCCATTGGCTGGCCCCTCAGCGGCAGCTCCAAATCACATTTGCATGGCGGTGTGCGGCAGGCGGCTCTTTGTTGTCAAGCCCGGCGGGCGGCGGGTGCCCGCGGCGCGGTCCTCGCCCCCTCTGCGGGCGGAGCGGTGCCCGCCAGGCTCGGCGCCCCCAGGGGCTCCCGCGATCGCCGGGGGCGCGGGGGGCTGAA
>NW_005841960.1:2992932-2997987 GCF_000455745.1 Alligator sinensis | reverse complement strand
TTTCTCCTGCCTCCCCCGCGCCAGCCCCCCAGCTGGGCAGCATGGTGGATCTGGAGAGCGAGGTGCCCCCTCTGCCTCCCAGGTATCGGTTCCGGGATCTGCTGCTGGGAGATCAAGGCTGGCAGAACGACGACAGGTGAGTCGGGGAGGCGGCGCAACGCTCCGCCGGGCTGTGGGGGCCGGGGCCGGCGCGACTCGCCCTTTCCTCTGCTGCCGCCCGCGCCGGACCTGCTCCTGGCGCCTCACGTCTTTCCATAGCACATGAGCGCAGCCAGTGCGGGGACGAACACAGGCACACGCACACACACACACACACACGGAGGGGTGTACCCAATCTTGATCTGTCCTTCATCCTGGCCCCCACTCACAACCTGGTACAGACACACACACACACACACACACACACACGGTACCCAGTCTTCTTGATCTGTTCTTCATCCTGACACGCTCTCTGTATCTTCTTGATTTGTTCTTCATTCTGGCTCCCACTCAGAAGCTGGTGCAGGGACACACACACACACACACAGAGGTACCCAGTCTTTTTGAACTGTCCTTCATCCTGCCCCCCACTCACAAGCTGGTACAGGGACAGCAGGTGCCCCACTTCTGCTACGTGCTTCTGTACCACTCCCTGAGCTGCACTGTTCAAGGAACACACACAGCCCTCCAGAGCCCCTGATGCTGTAGATCTCTAGCGAAGGTGAAAGCCTAAGTTTTAATAGTAACTCTAACTGGTTTAAAATGTTAACACCTAGGACATGTAGAGTTTACTGCAATTTCATAGTGCCTCTGGATTCTTCCTGGGGGAGGAATAACTACACACACACACACACACACACACACACTATGTACCCCAGATTGGTTACTCTGTATTTGATTCCTTCAAGAATATCAGACCTCACCTATTTCAGTTGAATTGTATCGGAGTAAACTCACAACAACACACTCAAGTTTCTCCAGTTTCAAGAAAAAGAAGAAAAAATTCTGGTCTGCATGACATTAGGAAGTCCCATGGTTTGTATTTGACATGTCAGTCATTATTAAAGCTTTCCCAGTGATAAGCCTGGACATTCCTACATTAAAAGGACCTGGTGAAAGCTCTTCAATCTTGTATTCTCATGTAACAACTGTAAGAGATGCCTGTGCTGTGATTGGTCAATTGCATCATTTGGTTTGTGTGTACAGCTGTAGAAACACCAGGATCATTCCTCTGTGTTAATATTAATATAGTATGGTGTGGTCCATTGGTCTCAGCTTGACTGTCACAGCCTGTAGGGAGTTGAAACCATTGTTTTATGGGTAGATAGAAAACAAGATTACAAAACAATTTCTTATGATAAAAATGGGCTCACACCAGGAAAGGCTGATTGCTGATGATAGGCACAATATTTTGATTCAACATGCATGGCTGTGCCAGTGCACTTGTTTCTTCAGATCTGGGTGTTTGGCTTAGTTTAAAGAATTGGTTTCCTAAACTGTTTTAAAAAAAACCCAAACAAATGTAGGTTTAATTCTAAAAAGGACCTTTACATTTGTTCAATTAAGAAAGTAGCATTGTTGTTAAAATTTCTATTCTGCATTATCAGTAATGTGTTCTTCATTATAATACACTAAACACATTGTTCCAGATGTCATCAATAGGCAAATCATTTTTTTTTCCACCAGACAACTTCTTTAATGCATTAGTTAGGAATAGCTATTTCCCACCACAGCATAAGTCTACTGATCCAATGTAATAGCCATCAAATAAAGACAAGTACAGATTTTATTTGGCAGAGACTGATTTAAATGACCAATTTTAATTATGAATGAGTCTAGCAATTAAGAAATCTTGAATTAAATTATCATCTTTACATTTCCATGTTTTACATTTGTACCTTTTTTTAAAAGAACCTGGTTCTCATTAATTACAATAATAATTGATTAGCAATTAAGTATTACTTTCTGATAAGCAGGAGGATATGTTATATACACTTAGGTTCTGTATCTTCACATTTATTTATGGTGACTGAAGTTTCTTATTTACAAGTTTTTTTCCCTTGTGATATGTATCAACTGCTGTTTGGAAATTGGAATTCAGTGAAAAAAGAAAATAATTCTGTTTTTCTTACTAAATATGTTGAAAAGGAAAATGATTATTAGAACCAGTTTGCTAGTTAAACTCATGGAATTATTAAAGACAAAAACAGCATTGTCTATACTTATTTGAACTAATTGTTTCTGGTTACCTTGGCCTTCAGGATTTTAGAACTAGTACATCTTTGCATCTCACTCCTAGGTCTTTGTTTATAAAATAAAACCAAGCTTTACTACTTTTTTTCCTTTTGCTGTCAATTTCCACTTCCCTTCTTAGTGAATTAATCATTAGCTGAACTTATTTTATAAACTGAAATGTAGAAAATATTTTTCTCCTTCTCAAAGCTGTTAAAAGCTGACTTAACACTTCAAACTCTGGTTCCATGAGCTTATTATCCACAACCTTCTCCAATTTAGTGATTTGATTTTTGTATAATGCTTCAGCAGAAATATGCACTATTTAAATTAAATGAATAATCTTGAAATGGATAAATAAAATTAAAGGTTAGTGTTTTATAGATTGCTAATTTAAAACTGAAAAGCAGGTTTATATTGTAAAACAAAATTATTTGAAATTTAAAACTTAAAAAAAAAAATTAAGCAACTCTATTTTAATTCTCCCCCTCCAAATTAGGCATAGCAAAATATTCAGTCTGCCTAGTTCTTTAGTTACTGACAATTCCAAAAACTTTTAGGTAAGCAGGATCTGATATCAATTAGGAAGTAGTATATAGGACTTCCTGTAGACACTTCATATACCAGAGTACTTATTGAGCTATAGAAATCCCTTTTTAAAGTATGTGCACTAGAACTACTTTTTGTTGTTTTCAGGTTTGTCGAAGAAATGGCACTATTACTGGAAACAAACACATAATAATATAGTGTGTGTGTGTTTGGATTACTGTAAAGCAAAAATTGTTTTTTTCAATTATTTTATCAGTTTTTAATACTAAATCAAAACATGCATGTACTAACACCCCCCACCCCCGAAAAAAAAATAAAAAAATAAAAAAAAGAAGCAACCACACACATGGGATCCTGGAATATTTAATTGGTAAAATAATTTCCAGTCCTGTGCTCCTCTTCCTCTGCTAGGTCATTGTCTCCCCTCTCCTGTTACTGCAGATAACCATGGCATGTCACCTCCCACAAAGAATTAAAACTAGTTGTCAATCACCCCCACTGTACAGACAGTGGTAACCTGTTACAGAACCTCCCTGTTCCTCCAAGAGGAAGGATCATGTGGAAATGGAGGAAACGTGCACCACAGTTTTCTTGCTAAAAGGTTAGCTTAATTCCATAAATAAATCATATTGTTAGTACTTACACATTATTACTAGGCCTGTGCAAAGTGGCTAGTATTCGCTTCAGATTTGGATTCAGCTGATTGGGGGGACAGTGATTCGATTTGGCGATTCAAATCACTGTCCCAAATCAATTTGTCCGAATCTGATTTGGAGATTTGGCCACCACCGAATCAGCTGAATCTCCAAATGAAACAGGCCCATTCCCCACCCACTTTCCCAGCCCCAATAATGGCTGCCCCACCCAGCCCCAGCATCCCGGCTCTTTAAAAAAAAAAAAGCCACCCTCACCGGCTGCTGCTAGGCAGGAGGGTGATCCCCACTGCCCCATGCTGCATGGGGGTGCTCTGCCACGAGCCTCCAGAAGTCCTGAAGGCCACTGCAGTAGCTGGCAAGTGCAGGGCTTTTTAAAAATTTTTTTAAGAGCCAGGATGCTGGGCGAGGCAGCCATTGACAGGGCTGGGAGAGCGGGCAGGGTGCTCAGAGGGGCTGGGGGAGCAGGCAGGGGATGGGGCCTGGCAGGGGTCCTTTCATGGTCTTCTCCCCCCACCTCCACCCCTCTCCCCTGCCTCCTACTTACCAGCACGAAGTCCGGTTCCAACTCCCTGCAGTGGCGAGCAGGGATTGCCCGAATCTCCAAATCTCCTTCCTATCTTTTTCCAAATTGATTCAGAGGCTTTGAATTGGTTTGGACCTTTTTATTGATCTCCTGATTCAATTTGGATTTGGAGATTCAGCCATCGAATCAGGCTGAATTTCCTCTGAATTGAAACAGCACCCAAAGCTTCACACAGCCCTAGTTATTACTTGAATGGTGCACATGTTTTTTGCATTATATGGACACTTTTGGAATATTACAAATAAATTTAGAACAAGAGTTGGAAATCTTTAATGAAAGGAGGTTAGACAATGTTGTTACTAGCTACTTTCTTATTAGAATGATTGTACACAAGATATTTCATACTTATTTGTGAATGTAATCTGTTTTTTTCTTGTAGTACTACATGACAAATGAGTTTATTTTAGAGAGAGCATATTTCTTATTTGTTATTGAATTCAGCATATACTATTCACTTCTGTCTACGGCTCCCACTCCTGACACATTCCCAGACATCTGCTTCAGCTAAATTCAGAAAGCTACAATCAATGTGAAATATTTGTATATTTATACTTGACAACCCAAAGGGTACATGTAGACATTTGGGGAGGTTAGATTTAGTTAAAAATGGCCACCTGATTTATGGTCAGTTAGGATAAGGAGGGCTGGGGTGGGGGTGGGGGGGCTTTGGAGGATCAGGGGGGCAAGCAGAGTTGGGGTGCAGGTTGGCTGAATATTGGAGGGGCTTATAGTGTTTACAGAGGGGCTGGGGTGGATGGGAGGCTCTCTCCCCATCTCCTGGGAACAGAGGTTATTTTTAGCCCCCTGACCCTCCCCTACCCCCCAAGCCACAACCCCCAATCCTGCCAGCCCCTTCCCCCATTGTTATTTCAATTGGATCCCAGCACCCACAAATATCTGTAAAAATTAGCACCAGGAGTGACTTGTGGGATGGGGGGGATGTTATACATTGGTGGGGTGGGGGGAGGGGCCACAATGTTTAAAAGTAGCCTGGTGCTGGCAGTGCAGGGGAGAGGGGTAGGGGAAGTGGGGTGGGCTAGTGGCTTGGCGTTTCCC
>NW_005841960.1:2989736-2992901 GCF_000455745.1 Alligator sinensis | reverse complement strand
TAGGGAAAGTGGGGTGGGCTAGTGGCTTGGCTTTCCCAAGGGGCTCTAGTAGTTACTTTACAGAAGTTCTCAGGGGTCTCACTTGACCTGATCTAAGTTAGACTACCTCCAAGATGCAGTTAACTTAGATAGGTGTGGTCATTTTTGGACCAATTTAACGGTCCTGACCTTCTGTACAGTTTGTGCTTAGACTGACCTAACCAGGTATCTAAGGTCCACACCTGGGTGAACTAAGTTAAATAGGGTGGCCAATTTTAAAGTGATCTAACCTCCCCATCGCCAACCTCCTTGAATGTCAGTAGGCCATCTAAAACATCATATGAAGTTCTAGGAGCATGCAAATTGTGATTTATTACTTTTAATTAGATTATTAATTAAATGGTTCTATCCTCACAATGTACATATAGGTCATTTCTAGCATACAAGCTGCTAACAAGAACTAGAGGAGGGAGAAGTGGGCCTGATGCACCTCTCTTTTCAGTCAACTCTGCAAAAGCAACAGTAGCTGGTGGCTTTTTTTTTTAAGTCTCTGAAAGAAGTAAGAATTCCCTGTTTCCTGTTCCCTCCATGGCACATCCCATCCCCTTCCATCCCCTCTCACCTGCCTGCTACCACTGCTGACCCCTCTGACTGGGCAGTGGGTTCCACAACCCTCCTGCCCCACTCCCGCTGGTCCCTGTGGCAAACTTGGATTAATCAGAGACTGCAGGATCAGCAAATTGGTTCCTTCTTCCTGCTCAATCCCCAAGCTGTTACCTGCAAGCCCAGGAGCAGCTGTAGAGGAAGAGAACCTGCCTGCCACTGCTGTAATCACAGGCTGAGCCGGGCATCACATGCAATCTGATGGCAGCAGGGGCAGGAGTGACTATGGAAACTCCCTACTTCCTGCCCCTAGAGACAGCGGGGACAGCAGCAGTATAAGAGGGAGAGGGGGATAGAGGGGATGGGTCACACCACTGAGTACAGAGGACAAGGCAGTGGAGAACCAGAGGGGGAAGGGAAATTCCTACCTGATTTGGGGACCTAAAAAAGTCCTTGCTTTGCTTGCTGCTTTTGCAGCATGATATGGCCTTGCGATAGGGAGGAGAAGCTGGGACCAGGGATTATAACCACCCTTGCAGCACCAGTAGCTGCTTCCACACCTCCCCCTCTTTTGCAAAATCCTGGATCCACCCTATCTAAAATACAGCTGATAGGCCTATCTCTTTTACTAAAACCTGATGATCTATGGCTCTCTTGTGCGCACAGCTAATCCAAAAGTGAAAATTCCTGTTTATACTGAAACTTGAAAGTGGCCTAAGAATCTCTTCAGAGAAAAAAACAGTGGAGACAGCATAGGGACTCAAGAGGACTTTGTCCTTCTAGCCTGCTCCCCGCCTAACACTTCCCTTATTTCAACCACCATTATATGTTGAGCCCCTGTTCTCTCTAGCTAGTCTTCCACTTTGGTCCTCTGAGTGCTGTCATCCTCAAGCCCCTCCCCATCAACCCATCTGTTATCTTTCCCCTTCATTCCTGATCTTACTGGCAAGATGTTGTCTCTTTTCTGGCTAGGCAACTGCAGAAGGAACACTGGGAATTTATATACCTACTTTTTTGTCCTGTGGCGCACTGGAGATCAATGCACAAAAAATGGCGACAGTGCGCTTCTGAACTAAAGCACCTCCGATGTGTTGTTGTTCAAAAGCGCGCCATTGGCATTTTCTCAATGCCGAGGAACATTTCACCACGTATACAACTGCAAGTGCCGCAGCACCAGGCACTTTTCAAAGTGCCCGGCGCTGCAGTGCTTGCATGTGTAAAAATGCCCACTGAGAACAGACGATATTATCTTTATTCTAGGAAAGCAGCATAGTGGGTGCAGAAACACAGCTACTGAAGCCTTTATAAACATCAGTGTTTGGGAACAAGTGTAAGAGTGAGCACCTAGCCAAGCATTTTTTGCAGTGGGCAAATTTAGGAGAGTGCTTACACCTGTGCTTTGGGGATTCTACAAAGTGGGTGACCTGTGTCTAGGGACATTTTCACTTTTCTGCTTTCCTTCTTTTCCTAAACAAGTTTAATAAAATGCAATAGTCTGCAAAGGATGGAAGTCTGCAGTATGCTTGTCTGACTTGGGAGTGGTCTTGGACCCAAGTTTCTCCATTCCCAGGGCTTGGGTGGGGATCCATGATGAGGGTTTGCAACTGAGTACCAAGTGAGGACACAGGTGGTTATTAGATAGCAAGTATCGAACAAGCAGTAATAGGCGCTCATTGATAAAAAGAAAGAAAAGCCAAAACAGAAATAAAAGAAAAGAGGGGGGAAAAAGAAGGGGGTCATAGAGTTATGATTGTGTACCAGAGCAGCCAGTTGCTGCAGGGGAGAGGCACAGAGGAGCAATGCAGTGCAAGATGTAGGGTGGATTGATCAGACCCAAATCACAGAATGCTTGGTGTCCAGGCAAAACACTGAACCAGGTCACAATGAATCAGTTCAAAATAGTACTTGATTTTCCATGTAAACTTATGAACCATTTCAGGACAATTTAAACTGGTTTAACAGACTTGTATGCCAGTTTGCTTTGGGTTTAAACTGAGTTTAAACCATTCAAAGAGCTTTGTGTATCTATGCCCAGTGTCTGCTGGTGTATGGGAGGAATCATGGAAACCCTAGTAATCATTTGTTTCCAAGAGAGACTCGGACATTGTCAAGTAGAAACAGATATGGCTTAAAGCAGAATTAAGAACATAAAATAAGGACAAATTATGCTGAGGGGAAACCAGCACGGGTTCATAGCAGGCAGATCATGCCTGACTAATCTAGTCTCTTTTTATGACCAGGTTACGAAACGTCTGGACACAGGAGTAGGGGTGGATGTCGTATACTTAGACTTCAAGAAGGCCTTCAATATGGTATCCCACCCCATACTGGTGAACAAGTTAAGAGGCTGTGACTTGGATGACTACACAGTCCGGTGGGTGGCGAATTGGCTGGAGGGTCGCACCCAGAGAGTCGTGGTGGATGGGTCGGTTTCGACCTGGAAGGGTGTGGGCAGTGGGGTCCCACAGGGCTCGGTCCTTGGACCGATACTCTTTAATGTCTTCATCAGTGACTTGGACGAGGGAGTGAAGTGTACTCTGTCCAACTTTGCAGATGACACAAAGCTATGGGGAGAAGTGGACA
>NW_005841960.1:2987679-2989091 GCF_000455745.1 Alligator sinensis | reverse complement strand
ACTCTTTCCTGCCTATGCAGGGGGTCGGACTCGATGATCTATTGAGGTCCCTTCCGACCCTAACATCTATGAATCTATGAAAATACTCAAAGGTGTATTGAAAAATATTTACCTCTTTTTTCCCTAAAAAATTGCAGTAAAAAGGTTATTCTTGTATTTGCATCATCCTAAAACAACACATTCAGGCCACATACAGATATTCCCAGGATCCGATCTACAAATCACAGTTTATTTAAGTGGCATGATTGTAAATCAGGTGCTGACTGTACAGACATTCACCAGTGCCAGGAGCCTGATCTAAGTAATCTGGTGTGTGGGGGAGCAGAACTAACAGGTCTGTAGCGAGGTTGTCCATTCAGGGTTGGGTGGTCAGAGGACTAATGATAGCCCTGTTAGAGTGTGTGTGGGGGTGGGGGGAGGAATGAAAAGCACAGTTCTGGGGTTGGGGTTGGCAGCTGAGCTTTCCCAGCCCCACTGCCACACTGCAAACATGTACATACGTTCCCAGGATCTGATCTACAGTCAGACAGTTCACTAAGCTGTGTGATTGTAGATCAGGTCCTGAGTGTACATACATTTGTCAATACTGGGAGTTGCAGTGGGAACACCATCTAATTTGGGGTGGGTGGGGAGGGGAGGGATTGGTGATGGGGCTAGTTAGTCTGCAGGAAGAGCTAGTACATTCACAGTTGGGGGTGGGGGGAGTGTTGGGTGTTCTCGATCCAGGGTTGCACTGGTACACCCATTTAGATTAGCTTGGGAATGGGTTAGCCTGAGCTATGTAGTTTACTAGATGAAGCAAAGTTAGATAAGGCCAGCTGAACCTTCCTGAATGAATGTACAGATGGCTCTTAGATTGACCTAACCCTGGTTAGGCTGGTCTAAGTGCAAGATCCATACATGGGTGAACTAAGTTAGAGTGGGCAGTCATTTTTCCCCACTGATCTACCCTTCCAAACTTGTATAGTTTGGCACTTAGTTCAAACTAATCCTGGTTAGATGGATCTAAGTGTAATGTCTGTACATATCCTCTGTTTAACATTTATTAAAGCTGCATTCTGTAACTGTAACTGGAATTATATTTAAAGACATCTCTACATTTGTTACTGTTTTAGTCATTGCTGAAGCATGTAGTCTTTAGACTTTAGGTCAGTTGAAGGCAGTGAATCCAACATTTATTTGGGTTTATCAATTTATAAGTGATCATTCTGATCCAAACTATTTGAGAAAGAGAGATGAAGGCTCCACTTTGGTAGACCACTTAACTGTTTGAATGCCTTGGTTGGTACTGGAGTGTTGTTATAGCTTTGATGGCCTATGAAATGTATGAGAAGTCAGGGTTTTCTTTGGTGATATCTGTTATTGAACCAACTGTATGGTTAGGAGACATGTTAAATATATTGTTGGACACA
>NW_005841960.1:2986218-2987669 GCF_000455745.1 Alligator sinensis | reverse complement strand
GGGAGACAGGGGGGAGGGCAGGGGAAGAGGATGAAGCTTTAATTCAAGCATCTCCAAGAACCGTTTTAATTAAAAGTGCTGGGAGTATCATGTGTATCAGTTTCCCCATGCTGAAAAACTGTGGCGGGGGCGGGGTGGGTAAAAACTGTGGCGGGGGCACTTTAACTAAAGCTTGAACAAGCTTTAGTAAAAGCACCCCCACTGCCATTTTTCAGCACAGGGGCACTGATACACATGATGCTGGAGTCTTCTGGAGCATGGTAATAACCACACTCCAGCGGACTCAATTAATTGAGTCTGCTCCGACATACTATAATTATAGTGCATCAGAGCAGCCTTGCTGCACTTGTATAGGTGCCCAAAGTGCCTTTCCTTAGGTATTTCTAAGAAGACCTTCTTTCCAGGCCACAGGAAGGGGAAGAGAATCAGGATCTGTAGAATGTAAAAGAACAGGTTGCTAAGTAGGGAGTGGGGGAGGAAAAAGTACATACCCACCCAGAAGGATCATACAAATACAAGTTCATGGCAACAGAAAAAACTTGAAGCATGAGAAAGTCTTTGTGGGATATGTAGTAATGGCTTAAAGGGTTCAGGATTGAGACATATTTGCCCATAGTTATTTCAGTGCTATAGCAGCAGTTGCAGGCTCAAAGCAAGGCAGCTGAGGTTGCAACTTTACTATTTTAACAAATGATTTGATAGTAGCTCAAAGGATGAAACTGCTAGTAAAAAACAAGGGGTAGCACAGTTCTTCAAAAAGTCTGACAAGAATGGAGGAAGACAGCAACTGACCATGGGGTTAAAAGAATAGCTCACTGGGTTCAGGATATAGTGATTATTAAAAATTAAAAACTAAGGTAGAACTTGGAAAGGCAGACTAGCTTCTGTTTAATAAAAGAAGCCAGCCAACCATTAACAACTCGAGAAAATTGTTTTTAATAAATAATAATAATAATAATAATAAAACAGGACAACTGAAGGATTAGGGTTGAAAGCAAATTAGGAAGGCTAAAAAATGTATTTTAATTGAAAAATTAAAGGGTCCAATTTAGACCCGTTTACATGAAGATACCTTTTCCTACAAGAAATCCAGCAGAAATCAAGTCTTCTAGAATGACAGGCATAGTTCTGTGTAAGATAGGCTAGTATTGATCTCTGACCTGGTGTTATAGCACCTTAATTTTTTTTTGATTGGGGGTGGGCGGGGGCAGCGGGGGAAATCAAGAAATCTGCTCTCCGTGAAAGAAAGGACTGTCACCGTCTGGCATAGGCAAGCAACTTAGAAACAATGTTATTTTCAGATATAATTTCAGTGTGTGTATAGCAACGCTTACATGGCTGAGCTAAAATGGCTGCAATTTTCATTTAATAGGGTTTTAAATCCTTGTAGGACTAGATGGAAGCCTGCCATATAAGAGGGAAGGGCTGAAATAACAGGAATGACAAGAGCA
>NW_005841960.1:2970781-2986182 GCF_000455745.1 Alligator sinensis | reverse complement strand
TGCCAAGAAAATGAAAAGGTTCCCCAGAAATTATAGGAAGCAGGCCATAGCTCATTGCAATCAGTGAGTGTGAGACTGAATTTAAAATTGGGTCTAGAAAACTATATTGTGAAGTGTAGCTGAGAGGTAATTTCAGGCAGGCTTATTTTATGTTATTACATTAATGAGTGCATGAAAGGCCCAGTTCTTACTCTTACAGACCTTGATCAGGCTGAATACTACATACTAGTTGTCCCCTGTTAGATTTCTAGCCAGAGAAAAAGGTACATATTCAGATCCTAAGAAGAGTAAAAAACATACATAGGGGGCCTAAAGTAATTGAATATACAGAACAACAACAACAAAAAAGGATCACAATGCATTTAGTTTCCTTACTATAAAAAATGACATTTTCACAATATCCTTATACCATTTGGAACTTCACAATTAATGCATGTAAATAAAATGAATTTCTTAAATAGTTTAAATTCTGTTAGTAATTCTCACCTTATGCAATTGACTGTCTGGTTTTGGACCAAGTTTTCAAGAAAATAAGTCATTACAAGGCAGCTGAGTTTCATTCTTTTCACCTAACGGCATTTAAATATAGTTTTTGCTACAATTTTAGGACTATTCACAAGCCTTCAGTATTACAAATGAGAGAGAGCATTTTCAATAAGTTGCTCACAGAATTAAAAAAAAAAACATAGAAGACTAGTTATTTTTAGGCTACATCCTTTGGTAATGCTGCCATTTAGATGACCAGAAATTAGCTTCAGAATTAATGCATTGTTGAGGTTTTTCTTCTTCTGAGAAATATATTTAACTTTTCCTACTGCTCTTCTCATGCCAATGGAAGCTTTACAGGGTAAAAGTATGGCCATTCCACTGTTTTTAATTCTGTTTCTCCACACACTGGGGAAGGAAGTGGTTTACAGAAGCTAGGCTATTTTCTCTACCAGATAAATTCCTGTGTCTAGATTTTCAACTGTTGTAACCTGGCATATCTTCATTGATTTCCATAATATTCCACTGAACTGCAACAACTGAAATTTGGTTCAGGTTTGGATTAGATTCTGGAAAAGCCAACAATGTTTGCTGAAAAACAAGTATGGATTTATTAAACCCTTGGCATACATATGGCACATTTCTTTTGCACAATCCATTGGGTAAAATCAGAGTACCTCATAGTGCTAATGGAGTCTTATACAGTAGATTGGAGAATGCTTTTTCAGTTGTATTTTGTTTCATAATAAAAATGCTCCATAATGTTTGGTTTATTAAAACTCCCTGTGAACATGCATGGCACAAGTAATATGAAAAGAAATGAAGTAACAGACTAAATACATTGGATACATCTTGGAAGTGTTTTTGTTTTTGTTTTTTGGTTTGTAGAGAGGATGTAAGAATTACTTCAACCAAACTGCTAGATTAATAAATATAAGCCAAAGAAAGAATGTATAAGTAAAGAAGGAAACCAACAAGATTCTTATACATTGTAAGAAGTACTCAAAAAGGACAACCAGAAGAAAAAATTCAGATGTAGAGTAGGAAAGTAATTAATTGTTTGCCAGAAAGGGAAAACAAGTATTAATAGTTACAAACAGGAACGTGCTGAATCCCACCCCACAAGGCTTTTAGTGATGCTTGAGATCTCAGTGCTGTAACTTAACATCAGCATATTTAAATAAAAATGGTGGGAAGTCATGATTATAATCAAGCACTTTGTATATGTCTACGTTTATTTCCTGGCAGGGATAAATCCAAGTGTGCCCTGTCCTCCTACTTAAGCTTAACCAAACCCAGGGATGCAACAGTGAAACCACTCTAGGGTTATCCCTCTATGATTACTTTTAAACATCCTGGAAACCAAGGTTGTGATTAGCAAATGTCTTTTAAAGCCAGATGTAACCTAGCCTAGTTGAAATCAACCCACTAACAAAAGTTTAGATGACTCTAAGCTATATCACAGTTCTCACCATTATTAGAATCATGGTAATGAAGCCAATTGCAACACTGTGACATTCTCTCAATGTAGACAGTCCTCCTTCCATATAAATTTGCATGATCAGGACTTCTTCCAGTCACATGTCTAGTTGCTCTTAATGCAAAATCAGCCTTGTTCCTTCCTTCATAAATTACTATACCTTCCTGAAGCCCTTCCTGAATTTTCCAAGTGTTTAGGCATTATCCTATACATAAGTACACTATCAGTCTATAACACCTCATATTGAGATACTATCACAACAACACAGACCTGCTAATTATATTGTCCAGTAGTTAAAACAACAGTAGCAGTACTTCTGCACTAGAGCTCCTGCCATTTCTATTAGAGATGGTACAAATGGTAGTTGCAGTTGTGAAAAATCATGGGAGGGAAGAAGGGGAGGGGGATATAGTACAGGTACAGCTTAAGTAAGGCAATGATGCTTGATTATGATGGTTGTCAATCATAATCAGTGAATTATTTATTTTTAAAAGGATATATTATGACTGTCTGAGTTTGAAGTAGATGCACGTGTACAAAAAGGCATAAGGAACTGCTTCTTTGCTGTATATCTCTAAGGCATAAAAGTCACCCTTGAGTAGAGATGGGATGGGACTATGCTTCCATTAGCCCTATACTGGTCAATCATTAAGTCTGTGCTTAAATGGCACACTTTATTGAATATTTGTGTAAGACTTTAGGGTTAAAGATCAATGCAACTTTATGTTTAGGGTACAATTATCCTATTTGCCTTGGGCAGTAGGGCTCTGCAAAATACCATTGTTTTGTTTTGACATCCATTTCACCATTTAAAAGGAACAGTGTTTCATTTCATTGTTTCATTTTGTTTTGAAACAGTCCCATTTTATTTCGTCAAAACTGTTTTGCTGTTTCGACGTGTTTTGATGTTTTGCCCATAGACTATAATGGGGAATCATGAAAATGCCTATAACTTTGTCATGTCTTGCCTGATTTGGATGCAAAATACAGGGATGGTAGTTCCTTCTGAGGGCATGAAGCCTGCCAAGTTTCAAGGAGATAGGTAAAGAGTTTTTTGGAAACTACACCTCAAACTGAAAAAAAGCAAAACTCCTGACACTTGCTGGCAGCAGCAGCCTCCTGTCATCCTGCACGCATCTGGGGGCCCACACCCCTGGGAGGGCTGTGAGGCTGTGCCGGACTCCTCCCAGGGGTGTGGGCCCCTGGATCTATGCCAGATGCCAGGACGCTGCTGCTGCTGCCTAGGACCGGCTCTGGGTGCAGCCCGCACCCAGCGTTGGGGAGGACTGATGGTGCCTCTGGCCCCAGGCAGTAGCAGCAGCCTCTTGTCATTCAGCATGCAGATCCAGGGGCCTGTACACCTGGGAGGACTGTGGGGCTGTGCCGGACTCCTCCTGAGGTGCGGGCCCTCAGATCTGCGCTGGATGACAGGAGGCTGTCACTGCTGCCTGGGACTGGTGTTGGGCGCAGCCCATGCCCAGTGTCAGGCTCCATGGAGCTCAGGCTGGCAGCAGGAGGCAGAGTGCAGCTGCAGAGTGCAGCCTCGTGGTGGGAGGTAGACAGAGTCAGGACTGTGCTCTGCCTCCCCCCGCCGGTCTGGGTCCCCTGGGGCTCCGCAGTCCCACAGAGCACAGCGCGGAGGTGGGAATTGGGCAGAGCCAGGCCTGCGCTTCATCTCCTGCCGCCACTCTGAGCTCCATGGGGCGGTGGAGCTACTTGGAGTGCAGCCCTGGCTATCCACTACCTCCCACCACCCGGCTGCTTTGAAACTCAAAACATTTAGAAACTTTCAAAGCATTTTGAGTGCCCTCATTTCATTTTGAAGCTGTTTCAAAGCTTTCTGTTTCATTTCGATTTTGCTGTTTAAAGCTCAAAATGCATCAAAAGAGCTTCGCAATGAAACACTCGGCAAAATTTCACACAGCCCTACTGGACAGTTACTTAATTTTGGCATTTTACATGTCATTTTCCCATTAGGAGAAGAAATAGACATTTCTTTGAAGCAATTCTGTTTATTTACAAAGAATGTATACAAAGCTCTGTTTTTTCTGCACACAGTAGACATCAAAATTCCAAGCTTCTTTCCAACCAGATTTCTCTCTGGCTGGTCTGTGGCTTCTTTCCTGCCTTCTGTGCCTAGAAGGTATGCATCTCACTTCCACAGCCTTAACCAGGGGCGGGCAATTATTTTGACTGGAGGGTCACTTAACAAGGTTTGGTGATATTTTGAGGGCCTCATGAGTAGCCCTGCTCCTTGACAGTTGCCCCACCCCTTGGTCACCATGTTGTGACTAGAAGTCCTGCCTCTAACTCTGATCTTTGCCCCCAGAAGTCCCTCCCCTTGCCCACTGGAAATACTCTTTCTGGGAGGAGGGGTTGCCATCTTGGAACCAAAAAAAATGTCCAAAAAACCATCAGGTTACACATCTACGCCCTTAATATGCCTTAAAAATGGTGATTTTAGGCTATTTGCACATACATTTGATACCTGCATGTAGGGGATGGGCCATGATGGGCTGGCCCCATGCCACTCTGTGCAGTCCCCAGCCTTGCAGCCAGAACTGCATTGTGCCAGCCTGGACTGTGTGCTGGATGGGGCCAGTGGGGCTGTTCTGCTTCACCTTTAGTTGGAGCTGCTGCTGCACTGCTCCTGCCATGCTGCGCTACTCTGGGCAGCTGGGTGGGAAGCTTCAGCCGGAAACTCCTACACAGTGCATGAAGCTCTGGCTCCAGCTCCTGGATGACTGACCTCCTCCACCCACCTGGCTTGATAAGAAGCTCCTGCAGGCAGGCGGAGTGGGTGGAAGTTGGCCTGGAGCTAGAGCTGCAATCTCACACCACCTGCCTGGAGTGGCATGGTGCAATATAATGCCACAGGAGCAGGAGCCGCAGCTGCAGACAAGGGGGGCAGAACAGCCACGCTGGCCCCAGTTGGCTTGCAGCTTCCAGTGAAGCTGGTCCTGGTGTGGCTGCAGCTAGCTGGGTGCTGCTGTGCTCCCCTGACCTCCAGTGGCTGCTCTCCTGCTCCCACTCCTGCACTGCTGACCTCCAGTGGCTTCACTGCTCTGGGCAGGTGGGGAAGCCTTAGCCCAGCTTGTCCTGCTGGAGGTGAGGGGAGCAGACGAACATGGCATGAAGGACAACAGACAGTATGGGTGCTGCCTCCTCCCCTCCTCCTCTTTCCCACCAGGGCCTCTCTACCTATCAGCACCAAGGGGCAGGGCCACACAGAAGGACAGTCAGCAATCTAGATGGCAGCTGCCTCCTTGTTCCTTCCCAATCAGCATTCAGGGGTGGGACTGCCACAAAATGACCATGAAATTCGACCTTTATGCCATAATCAACCTGCAAAAATTAGTAAATCACCCTGCGATTTAGGTAGAGACCCTACCTATTTATTATATATGCATGCACATACAGTATATCATGTTTGTGTGTGTGTATGTGTGTGTGTGTATGTATGTATATATGTATGTATACATACAATGTGCATGTGTGTGTACACACACACACCACAGAACTTATACACATGCATGCACACTATACATGTACATGCATGCATATACACTCGCTACTATAACTATCTACCTAGGTATGTGTGTGTGTTACATCCCAAATTTCAATAAGTATCCTAAGTAGTGTGGGGTGGGGGGCGGGTTTAGAGTCAGAGAGTTAAGGGGGGTAGGGGTGAAGAAAGAAGAGGGTGCAGGGAAGAATTCCCAGACACTGATTACGTCTCACTGGGTTTGTAAATGCACCCAGATCCAGTCCATTGCATTTATTCTTTGAGAGATTTTTTTCAGGATAACAATTTTGTGGAAAAAACAATGTTTTTGGAAAAATGAAGCATTTTTCTCCTTTTTCTGGTTCAGTCACTAAGCTGGGGAAACATACCGTGCATACACACACACACATGACAAACAATTATTCATTACAGTTTTAACACCCACCAGCTACTGTGAGGCTTCACTCAAGCCTTAGCATAACAAAAATATTGTATTAGATAATGTACTGTTTTCATAAAATTTGCTAGTCATCTTGCCTTAGTATTATTAAGTATATTGGAAAAACATCCTTAAGAACTGAAAACATCCAGTTTAGTGAAACAACCAAATGTACTGTGAGAAGGGAAGAGAAAGTCCCCCCGCCCCCCCGACTTGTCCCGTTCCCCCCACACCTCACTCTGATACTCACTGCAGGTGCAGCAAGCAGCGACAGCTGTGGGGAGATGCCAAGATGGCAGGCTCAGGCATGGCAGTTTTGGAGCTGCCTGAGCCTGCAAATCAGTGGGGAAACGGGGTTTGGCCAAAGAGAAGTGCAGGCTGTTCAAAAGGCAGCCAAAGACACAGTGGTGGGACACTGAGGGAGAAATCTGAGCGGTGGCAGGGAAACACTGTTGGGCAACCCAGGGAAATCAAACACTGGAAGCAGAGGGATGCTGGGGAATGCCACCACTAGGGAGAAGCCGTAAGATGCCAGCACGGGTGGTTGGGGCTGCAGGTGGAGACCTGGGAGACACCACAGAGGGTGGCCCAGAGGAGGCACTGGCACTCTCAGGGGGTGCGGCAGCTGGAGGGCTGCAGAGTGCAGCAAGGGAGAGACTGTGGCACAACCAGGAGGCTCTCTGGAGAGATGAGCCAGAGGAACCACAGAGTGCAGAAAGGGAGAGGCGGGCAGCACTGGGGCAAAGGAGTGTGGGCAGTGCATCGCTGCCTCACCACACTGGCAGGGAAACCCTGAGTAGGGGTGAAGGCTGGAGATGGTGTCAGGCAGCGAGACCAGTGGTGAGGTGAGGCTGTGAGGCTATGACAGCTTGGGACCTGAGTTGACTAACTAAGGGAGCCAGCTCATGCTAACTAAGCAAGTGATGGGCACACTGGCTGGGTGTGCCCATCACAACCCAGCCTCAGGTCAGACAGGACTGAGTTGGGAAGGGGTGGGGACCCAGAGGAGGGTCCCACAAGAGAACTGCCAGGGGCCCAGCAGTGGCCTCACCTCCCAGACAACTACTGATGAAAGGGGAGCTGAGAGACCTCAAGTGGGCTACAGGCTCAGGAGACAAGATCCCAGAGGCCCATCACCAGATGGTGCCCTTTTCAGTTCATTATACTCTTAAATTTATGGTTAACCGAAGAGTGGGGCATGTTTAGTTGTGAAGGCCATGGTTCATAGATGAAGGACAGCCTCCAGAGGACTGATGGCCAGAAGGTCATTGACCCTTGGAAGTGGGTGGTGCAGATGAGAGCATCCATGAGTGAGACCTGCAGAGAGTGGAGTCCACCTTGGCTGTGGATGTGGCAAGGATGGGGTAAAGGGGAGCTCCATGAATAAATCCAGGTGTGAGATCCCATGGACCACCTACCAGGAACTGTATCCCAAGAAAAAAACATCTAAGGCATGGCAGACGAGCAGGAGCAGCAACCAAATCATGTAGGTGGTGCCAAATCTGGATCTCACCCTGGCATCTCTGAGGGGCAAGGCCCTGCAACACCTACTAGTGACAAGTGCTTATAAAGCTGATGATTTATAGAAGGAAAGTATTTTGTTCTCTTCTTAGTCCATGAGCATGGTAAAACATCTGTTAGTAAGAATTTGTTGCTTGTCTCCATGTACACTTCAAAGAATGGTCAAATAAGATGATATGAAATGTAAACATTTTTTAAACACAAAATACTATTGTATATTCTACAGATATTACTGAGTTTTCAAAAATAAATAAATAAATAAAAGGTAGAATTCAACTCCAGATTAGCAACTTTGCCAAACAACGATTTATAAAATATATACCAAAATCTTCTATATAAGTCAACATCGTAGACTCCAAACTGTGCTATGGAGTATTTCCCCACATTGGACACATCAGAAGTTTTGCCCCAGTTTGTATTGTATTCTTGTTGGGGATGGTGCAGGTGGAAATCTCCTCATCCTCTCTTCTCAACTTCCATCCACAGACCTTTATGTTTCTAAGCATTCTTATAAGCTACTTGAGTTTTATGACAGAACAACCTACTACCAGAGTGTAAGGACAAGCCTGACCTTCTTCCTGAGTTATACTATGCAGTCCTCATCCATAGCAAGTGATACAAGTGAAAGCTCACAGCTAAGTTCATAATTTCTTTTAAAAATATGCTTGTAATAGAAGAACATTTAAAAGTACATGAAAAGTAACTCTGTTTTCAACTTTAACAGAGGTATGTGGTAAGAAAGTACATGGATGGTTATAAAACAATGCATTTGTTACTAAGAATACTGTAATTGATTTCCTAGGCTTTGAGGACATTATTGAAAAGCATTCCCCATCCACTTCTGCTCTACACATGGCAAACCCTGGGAGTGAAGCTACATGCTATACTAGGGATGGGCAATTATTTTGGGTGGAGGGCCACTTACTGAGTTTTGGGGAGCTGTCAAGGGCCACATGGGTAGCCTCGCCCCTTGACAGGTGGCCCGCCCCCCATCTCCATATTGGAACCAAAAATCCTGCTCCAGCCCATGACCTTTGCCACCAGAAGTCCCTCCCCTTGCCCTGGCAGTACTCCTTTTGGGAGGAAGGGTGCTACAATCTTGAAACTGGAAAAAAGACCCCAAATCATATACAACCCCCCCCCCCCCCCCCAAAAATCTACTATAATTTATTTTAATTTTATTTTTAAATATTTTTGTATTGATTTATGTATTTACAAAGTATATGTAGAGCTGACTGAATAATAGCTCAAAATACAGTACTTCTCTCTGTTGTTTGTGGGCAGTAAGGAGGTGTATGTGGTGGGGTGTGGTGGGGGAGTATGTGACTCTGTGTGTGTGTGTGTGTGTGTGTGTGTGTGTGTGTGTGTGGTGGGGTGTAGATATGGTGGGTGGGATGGGAGATAAAGAGAGGCCAGGCTGGGTCCAGGCTGCTGGCTCCATTTCATAAGGCTCTTGCAAACTGCATGAGAGCCTGACGTGATGCAGCCAGGCAAACCCTGCACTCAGGGTCTGTGCTCCTGCTGCCCCACCCTGGGTTCCTGCCAGTCCCAGGGCACCTGCACAGGCTCCTCACCCATCCACTGCCACTGTTTCCCTGATTTTCCTCCTGCACACTTGCCTGCCACCTCCCCTGCCACCACTGCTCACTGCAGCCACTGCCGCTCCCCACACCACTGCTGCAGGCCCTGCTGCTTGCTGCTGCCATGCCTCCTGCCACTCCCCATGCTGCTGCTGTGGCCCCTCCCACACCTCATACTGTGGCTGGTGCCCCCGCCCCTCCCTGCACTGCTGTCATGGCCCCTGCCGCTCCCTGTAGCCATGGCTGTGACCCCTGCCAGTCCCTGTGCCACTTCCCACAGCCCCTGCTGCTGTCTGTGCCCCCCCTCCAGTGCTGCTTCCCTCTACCCCACTTCCCTACCTGCTGCTTCCTGCTCTGGCTCTAGCCTAGCCCAGCAAGCACCACAGTGCTCCCAGCTGCTGGGCAGTTCACAGTGGTTTCCCTCCCTCCCTCTGTCTGGTCTTATCTTACTTTCCACTTGGATAGAGGGAGGCAAGGTAGGCTCCAGGGTCACCAAGACAGAAGCCACAAAGGCTTCCTGTTGAGGGCTGGGAATGGGGTGGGGGGCTGATGGTGGGATAGAGCCAGGCTGGCATTGCTCCTCAGCTGCTGGGTCCTGCCAGAGTGTCTCCCTGGGTCCTATTGCTGCTGGCTGCCTATCATCTTTGAAAGGCAGACAGGGGCAGATAAAAATTAATTTTCTAAAATTTTTAGGGGCCCCGCAAACTGAATAGAATGGCCTGGTGGTCTGGATCCAGCCCATGGGGCATATTTTGCCTGCCCCTGCATTATACCTAAACTATACTAAAATCAGTAGAATATTAAGCAGTGTTAAATTTAGAATATGCTGTGAGCAGATGCACATCAAGGGTTAATGCCATTTCTTCCTGGAAAGACTGGAGGCAGGGGTGTGGCCTAGGAGCCAGAACTCCTGGTCTCTAGTCTTTCTCTGGGTGGGGAGGAAGGATTCTAGAGGACTGGAAACTATTTTTTTAAAAATCTCTGTGGCACCTAACATGAGCGAAGTAGCAGAGCCCAGAGTTTGCTTGAAGTGGAGTAATTCAGATGCTCAGAGAACACCTAGCATTAGTTAACAAGCTTTAACATGGATGCTTACATTTTAAATGACTCTAGGGTCACGTCCGCATGAGCAGGAGTGCATGCTTGCAGCAGCCCAAATAGTAATGGCATAAATTTGCACTGCTGCTTTATGCTGCAATGCATGTCCCTACCCATGTGGTTTGCAGTGGGATATATTGTCCTGCTGGTCCATGTGGTGTGGTGTTGTGGGGGTTTGCTGGGGTACAAGATGCCTCAGTATGGGGCAGAGCAGCTAGCTGGAGTGCAGTATGCTTCAGCGTGGAGGCTCACGGTGAGACCATACATGGAGACAGGGGAGCAGGCAGCCCAGGGTCTGCTCACCTGTCTTGAGGCACACTGCATCCCAGTCAGCCAAGGAGCAACTGGCTGGGGCACAGGGTGTGCCTCAGCACCTGGGCTCTGCAGTTCATGGAAACAAGGGGAGCAGGTAGCTTTGGGCTGCCTGCTCTCCTATCTCAACATTTCTCCCAGTTCACAGTACTTTGGCATTTTTTGTGCTACATTTTTATTCAGGGTTTTTTGCCACCAGGAAATCCCATAGCAAATTTTGCCCCAGCACTGCAAGTTAGCAGCACTGCACACAGTTTAACATGCAACGTGTGCTGTTTGTGGCACTGCAAGGTTTACGGTGCCACAAACTGCATGTACCTGTGCATCTGTTTCCAACCTAGTAGGCTAAGTACAAATGGTCAAAAAGCTCAAGGCTGAATCAATTCAATCTTTGCAAGTTATTCTAACCTGCATAGATCTGAACAGTAAGCAAGTGAACAGACATTCACTTTTGATTCTGGAAATGCAGAAACGTGCCTGCAGTGACCCAAGCCAGAAGCCAGGGACTGGATGTTAGAATACATCTCCCTGATTGGCAGGAGCAGAAATCTTGGGCCAAAGCTAGCCCACCCACCCTGGAAAGGCAGTTTGTGGGGGAGATGCAAGTGAACTTCTGTTGTGTTACACATTTGAATCGATTTCCGCTCACTATTATCAGTTTATATGTAATTTCTGTCCCTAGCCATATGGTCTAATTGCAATAAATATAAGTTCAGCTTGAATATGCCCTCTATCAGTGCTCCCAAGCACACCAGAGAGAGAAAGGCCAAGAGTAGTAGTACGGTGTAGGAGTACCCCCAGGACTGTTTCACTGCTCCATTTCTGGATTATATTACTGGTGAGTGGAAGCAGGTGGGTAGGGCTATACTTCTCAGTGGCATTTGTCAGGGGACCAGAGAAGAGGGTGCAATTCACCGCACTGTGCTCCAAAGAGACTTTTCACTCTTTATGCACCAAAACCATTTAAGTGTATGAAAGAGCTGAACCTTTTGTACGTATTGTACACTTGTGGGTAAATTTTTATCAGAAATGGTTCCTGAAGATGAAAACTAAGATATGGTGAAGTGCATTGTGCTGCATAACTGCTAATTTAATACTCTAAGCAAGACACTTTATTATAGCAGTCATTTCATTTTGCACTACTATTTTATTCTATTGCTTTTGTCAGTATACATATGTAGAGCTTGCATGATTTTAGAAACTTTCAGAGCTGTGGTGTCACTTCTGTAAGGTAAAGTAAAAGTTCTAAATACTAGAAACAGCAACAGAAGTGTTTCAGAGCTCCTTATGCTGTTACAATAATAAATGTTTTGTACTTTCTATAACAATAGTACAGAAGTCTGCATTTCCCAATTCCCTTACCCTCCCTTTTTTGGTAACAAGACATTTAAGGATGTATAAGTAGATTATATTAATACATTTAACACATGTTTTATACATTAAGGATAAGAGAAAAGTTAATTTTATATAGCATACACTTTCATGCTGAAGTTAGAGAGAGAAATATTAGCTAGTGTGAGTACTGTTCTCAGACAAAGATATAGGATTACATTAAAATCAGGTTTCCTTTCTGGCATGCTTACTACTTAAATAAATGAGTATTACCACCTATCTGCAAATGAAAGATTCAAATGATGTGCGGAGGTGTTGAAAATTACTTGGACAATTGCACTGCTGGCTGTCACTGTGATTGATGGCTTTCACTAAGCAGCTCCCTTATGTAAACCTCAGAATGCACTTTAAGTCATTTGATCTGTCACTGTCTGAATCAGTGAAGCTCTCCATGTTACCGTTCTAACAGGAAAGTACCTGTTACTGTTACAGTAAAAGGGGATGGAAAAACCCACACTTCCTTGAATCAATGGATTAAAAATACCTGAGCATACATGAAACTGACATGACAATTCTGTAGTTTCCTCAGATGGAAACTATTTTTCAAGAATGCTTCAGTCCTAGCTTCAGAAAAAAGAATACATTCACAATTATTAATAATTTTTCTGTATAATATAAGCTAAACAGTTTAGAGGATCAAAGCAAATATTGGGTAGTTTATCTTGATGTGCCACAGAGTAAACATTTCCTAAATAAATCAAGTGACTTAGAAGCCTAAATTCCATTTTCAAAATTTGACTTTCAGTTGAAAACTTCCAGTCTACTCAAGAAATGCCCAAGTCATTTTGGGAACGGTGTGGGAAGCAGATGGAGACTTAAGATGGTTTTGAAAAGGTTACTGTACACACCTCAGTTATACTTCTCCCTCCCATTAATTGCTGTGAAACCATAAACCCAAATAAGTTACATTATAAAGATTCTATAGAGGACTTTACCATGCAGACACATGGAAATCAAACACCCCACTCACTATGTCACCCCCACACAGAGGAGAAAATTAGGATTTTTTCTGAAGGCTGAGCACATGCTGTGTTTACATGACAGATGACAGATATCCTCAGGAAAATTTTTGAGTCTCACTTCCTAATAGAGTTAAGATTCTGTTCTTAGCTCCGTATTATAGATAGAGAAAGATCTAGTGCTGAACTCAATTTCTCCACTGGTTGCTGCAAAGATTTGGGGGTGGAGATGGGGGGAAGGAGGACATGAAGCAGGGGAGGAAGGAGTTACAGGGGTATTTATCTTGTAAAGTGCATTTAGTACAGCATCATATCAACTTCTGGCTTGTCATTCTCTTTGCCAAAGAAACCAAATCCAACCCCCACCCCCTCATACTAGAGGTGCACTGATAAATCCATCTATATTGTATCAACACCGATAAAAAGAAAAGTGACATTGGCGATCAGCTTTTTTTGTCTGATATGGCTGATAATATCAAGGACTGTGAGCAGGAGATTGACTCCTACTTCCAGGCCCTTCTCCCCCGGGAGCTGGAGGGTAGACCACGGTCTCCCTCCAGGACAAGGGAGGACTCCAGGACCTCCCATTCTGTCTAGTCAGGGGGATGGACCAAGGTGGTCAAGGGCCCTAAGGCCTGCTGCACCAAGGCACCTTCCCTGCTGGAGCGTAACAACAGGTATGACCCTCTTGCAGCCCCAACAGAGCCTGCTGAGTTGCCAGCTCCCACAGGCAACACAGGCTCAACTGTAGCTACCACCCCCGTTCTCCCTAAGACAAAATGTAAAGTGTTTGTTGTGGGAGACTCTATCCTGAGGGGGACTGAGCGGGTAACCTGCTGCCCCGACCCCTTAGCCCAGGAAGTCTGCTGCTTCCCGGGGGCTCACATCTGAGACACTGCAGAAAAGATCCCTAAGCTCCTCCAGCTCACAGACCACTATCCCATGCTCCTTATTCATGTGGGCACCAATGACATGGCTCGGAGCACTCCCAGCCAGGTCATGAGGCACTACAGGGATTTGGGAGCAGGGCTAAAGGGTCTGGGGGCACAGGTGGTGTTCTCTTCGTTCCTCCCAGTCTTGGGGTATGGGCCAAGGAGGGAGAGGAGGAGCCAGGTAGTTAACCAAAGACTGTGGCACTGGAGTCATCAGGAAGGCTTTGGCTTCCATGACCACAGTCCGCTCTTTGCCAAGAGGGGCAGTAAGCTGCTGGGAAGAGATGGTTTCCACCTCTCTCCCCTGGGGAGGAGGCTCTTCTCAGCCAGACTGACTGACCTGCTCCACCGGGCTTTAAACTAAGTCCGCTGGGGGACAGGGGGACTACCGCCACTGCTGGTCCTCTGAGCAACACTTGCAAAGCCAGCAGGTCAAGGCACTTAAGGGATCCCACCTCTGCCCCAGCCCTGGTACAATCTGAGGGCAAGGCAAGAGCCCCCAAGGGGACACTTGCCTGCCTGTACACAAATGCCAGGAGCTTGGGGAATAAGCAGGAGGAACTCATCCTTCTGCTTAATGCAAATAATTACAATGTCATAGGGATAACGGAGACCTGGTGGGACTCCACCCATGACTGGACCATGGGTATAGATGGCTATACCTTGTACAGCAGAGATCAAGTAGATAAAAGGGGCAGGGGTGTAGCTCTCTATGTTAAGGAAAGCTACATGTCCCTGCAAGCTGATGTTGGCGACCAGGATGGACAACTGGAGACCCTCTGGGTTAAAATCCGTGGGGAACACGGCATAGGGGTCACAATGGTGGAAGTCTAGTACAGACCTCCCACCCAAAGTCAAGAGCTTGACCAGGAGTTCGCCTAGGAACTGGCTGAGGCCACATGCTCCAGGACCATGGTTGGCATGGGTGATTTCAATTACCCACACATCTTGTGGGAGGATCACTCAGCAAAACCTGAGTGGTCGCAAAGGTTCCTATCGTGCATGGATGACCTCTACCTGACTCAAGAAGTCTACGGGCCAATGAGAGGTAAAGCGCTGCTTGATCTGGTACTGGCTACTGGGGATGACCTAATTGGTGACCTAGTGATTGATGGGAAGCTGGGTGACAGCGACCACGAGCTGATCACCTTCACCACCTGCCATAAAGCTGGAAAGTTAGTCAGCAACACGGAAGTTTTTGACTTCAGGAAAGCCGATTTTGACAAGCTCAGGAGGCTTGTCAGTGAGGCCCTAAGGGACCATGACCCCAGGGGGAGGGGAGTTCAGGAAGAATGGTTGCTTCTCAAGGGAGTGATCCTCAATGCATAAGTTAATTCTATTCCATCTCGGAGGAGAGGCAGCGAGAGGGCACAGCAGCCCCCCTGGCTCTCCAGGGATCTAGCAGACCTCCTGAGGCTAAAAAGAAAGGCCTACAGAGGATGGAGGATGATATTCACCTCCAAGGAGGAATATTCTGCACTGGTCCGGTCTTGCAGGGAGCAAATCAGGAAAGCCAAGGCTGCAACTGAACTCAAAGTAGCTTCAAGCATCAAGGACAATAAAAAGTTCTTTTTCAAATATGTGGGGAGCCGGAGGAAAAACAAGGGCAACATTGGACCCCTGCTGAAACAGATGGGACAACTGACAACCGACGCCCAGGAAAAAAACAACTTGTTAAATGGGAACTTTGTGCTATT
>NW_005841960.1:2968434-2969427 GCF_000455745.1 Alligator sinensis | reverse complement strand
CGATGTGGTTCAAGCGCCGACATTGAACCCCTTCAAGAGAAAATTGGATTCTTATCTTGCTGGGATCCTATGCCCCCAGCTGACTTCCTGCCCTTCAGGCAGGGGGCTGGACTCAATGACCTTCCGAGGTCCCTTCCAGCCCTAATGTCTATGAAAAAATAATGCTGCCAATAAATACCGCATGCACATGCATAGCTTGCCGCAATTATGCAGTCAGCCAGGCAACCTAGAGAGCAGTATCTGGCTGGTAAGTTTGTTGGGGTGAAGGGGCAGAGGGGAGGGGAGGGGAGGGAATCGGCATGGTGGGGGTGCAGATTGAGGCCCCTGCAGTGAAGGAGGGAGTGGGCCTGGGGTTGGGGTTGGGGCAGGGGCAGGTGCTACCCAACTGTGGGTGGGGAGGAAGGGGGTGCGGTTCCTGCCACTGTGCACACCCCCTGGGTCAGGCATAGGGGGAGTGTGCCCCCTGGATCCATGCACAGAGTGAGGGTGGGCTGCCACTGTGGGCCAGGGGAAGTGCCAGGCTCTCTTCACTTGGGGGTTTGGGTCGGGGTTATGCTCAGGGCAAGTGGTGGTGGCACTTGGACTGGTGCTACAGGGTGGGTCCCCCCTATAGTTCCCTCTCTCAGTTCCACCACCACCCACACTAAGTACAGCCCAAGCCCAGCCCCACCCCTGCTAGGAAAAGCCCAGTGCCACCCCTGGCCCCAGCCTGCTGTGGCAGCCCACCCTCACCCTGCGCACAGATCTGGAGGGTACACACCCCCTATGCCTGCCCTGGGGATGTTGGTGCTACAGGGTGGGTCCCCCCTATAGTTCCCTCTCTCAGTTCCACCACCACCCACACTAAGTACAGCCCAAGCCCAGCCCCACCCCTGCTAGGAAAAGCCCAGTGCCACCCCTGGCCCCAGCCTGCTGTGGCAGCCCACCCTCACCCTGCGCACAGATCTGGAGGGTACACACCCCCTATGCCTGCCCTGGGGATGTGTGCAGCAG